>NW_027190604.1:0-25000 GCF_040958095.1 Procambarus clarkii
TTGTGTGTGTGTGTGTGTGTGTGTGTGTGTGTGTGTGTGTGTGTGTGTGTGTGTGTGTGTGTGTGTGTGTGTGTGTGTGTGTGTGTGTGTGTGTGTGTGTGTGTGTGTGTGTGTGTGTGTGTGCGTGCGTGTGCGGGCGTGTTTGTGTGTGTGTGTGTGTACTCACCTAGTTGTGCTAGCGGGGGTTGAGCTCTGGCTCTGTGGTCCCGCCTCTCAACCGTCAATCAACAGGTGTACAGGTTCTTGAGCCTATTGTGCTCTATCATATCTACACTTGAAACTGTGTATGGAATCAGCCTTCTCCTCATTACTACCTAATACATTCCATTTGTCAAGCACTCTGACACTTAAAAAGTTTTTTCTAATATCTCTGTGGCTCATTTGGGCACTCCTGTTTCCACCTGTGTCCCCTAGTGCGTGTGCCCCTAGTGTTAAATAGCCTCTCTTTATCAACCCTGTCGATTCCCTTGAGAATCTTGAATGTGTTGATCATGTCCCCCCTAACTCTTCTGTCTTCCAACGAAGTTAGGTTCAATTCCCGTAGTCTCTCCTCGTAGCTCATACCTCTCAGCTCGGGTACTAGTCTGGTGGCAAACCTTTGAACCTTTTCCAGTTTAGTTTTATGCTTGACTAGATATGGACTCCATGCTGGAGCCGCATACTCCAAGATTGGTCTGACATATGTGGTATATAATGTTCTGAAAGATTCCTTACACAAGTTTCTAAAGGCCGTTCTTATTTAGCCAACCTGGTATATGCTGCTGATGTTATCCTTTTGATATGAGCTTCAGGGGAGAGGTCTGGCGTGATATCAACCCCCAGGTCTTTCTCTCAACACACACACACACACACACATTAGTTGATAAAGGACTGTTTTGTGTGTATACCTATGTATACTATTATCAGGAGCGACAGACAAGTGCAGCTATGTGTGTCTATGTGTACCTGCAATTGGACTGACATGTGTACGGTAATTATCTGTGTGTTAATTTTAAAAGGAACATATTAGTGAATGTTTTTTTATCTAAATTGATTGACATATATACGTGTACGCGTGTTTAGTGTTACTGTATATTATAATGTTAGCGTGTGTACGTGTGAATGACATAGTGTCCCATCATTGTCACATTTTTTGTTACATGTTTACTATTGTCAGGAGCGACAGACAAGTGCAGCTATGTGTACCTGCAATTGAACTGACACGTGTACGGTAATTATCTGTGTCCGTTGTTGAGGGAACATATTAGTGAATGTTTATTTATGTAAATTGATTGTCATATGTACGTGTACCCGTGATTAGTGGTACTGTAATTTACATGGTTAACAGGTTTATGTTTGAATTATATAGTTTCCCATTATTGTCTCATTTTTTGTTACTATTTTTAGTTCACTCCCAACATCTCTGACTCCCGAGGACCATTTGTGCTCATGTGTGTTTATTAAAGAAAAATAATCATATTTTGTTTACAAAATAACTTGTACTTATTTTACAAAGAAACCTTTTCAAAGAACAGGGAATTTTCATGTATGCATTAATTTTTCTAACATACAATTCAATGACACACTACCTCACATCAGTCAGGAACACTTTTGTTACTATCTCTCCACAGCGTCTTTTACATAAATACCCTATCTTAACAAATTCATAATTTAAATTCATAACTGGCAACCCCCCGCACCCCCGACCCCCCCCCCCACAGGTCCAAGGCCACCAAGTGCTCAACCCCACACCAACCCTCCAACCCAGGAAGCATCATTCCTTTCCCTTAACCTCTCGCAAATTATGTTTTTGACGAATACACGCACTACGGGGCCTGACAGCTGAGTAGACAGCGCTCTCGTCTCGTAATCCTATCGTCTGTGTTCGATCCTCCGGTGATAGCAGACACGAAATTGGGCAGTTTGTTTCACCCTGCTGCCCCTGTTACCTAGCAGTAAATAGGTACCTGGGATTTAAACAACTGTTACGGGTTGCTTCGTGTGTGTGTGTGTGTGTGTGTACTCACCTAATTGTACTCACCTAATTGTGCTTGCGGGGGTTGAGCTCTGGCTCTTTGGTCCCGCCTCTCAACCGTCAATCAACTGGTGTACAGATTCCTGAGCCTATTGGGCTCTATCATATCTACATTTGAAACTGTGAATGGAGTCAGCCTCCACCACATCACTTCCTAATGCATTCCATTTGCTAACTACTCTGACATTGAAAAAGTTCTTTCTAACGTCTCTGTGACTCATTTGGGTACTCAGCTTCCACCTGTGTCCCCTTGTTCGCGTCCCACCAGTGTTGAAAAGTTCATCCTTGTTTACCCGGTCGATTCCCCTGAGGATTTTGTAGGTTGTGATCATGTCCCCCCCTACTCTTCTGTCTTCCAGTGTCGTGAGGTGCATTTCCCGCAGCCTTTCCTCATAACTCATGCCTCTTAGTTCTGGGACTAGTCTAGTAGCATACCTTTGGACTTTTTCCAGCTTCGTCTTGTGCTTGACAAGGTACGGGCTCCATGCTGGGGCCGCATACTCCAGGATTGGTCTTACATATGTGGTGTACAAGATTCTGAATGATTCCTTACACAGGTTCCTGAACGCCGTTCTGATGTTAGCCAGCCTCGCATATGCCGCAGACGTTATTCTCTTTATGTGGGCTTCAGGAGACAGGTTTGGTGTGATATCAACTCCTAGATCTTTCTCTCTGTCTGTTTCATTAAGTACTTCATCTCCTATTCTGTATCCTGTGCCTGGCCTCCTGTTTCCACTGCCTAGTTTCATTCCTTTGCATTTACTCGGGTTGAACTTCAACAGCCATTTGTTGGACCATTCACTCAGTCTATCCAGGTCATCTTGTAGCCTCCTACTATCATCCTCTGTTTCAATCCTCCTCATAATTTTTGCATCGTCGGCAAACATTGAGAGGAACGAATCTATACCCTCTGGGAGATCATTTACATATACCAGAAACAGTATAGGTCCAAGGACTGACCCCTGCGGGACTCCACTTGTGACGTCTCGCCAATCTGAGACCTCACCCCTCACACAGACTCGTTGTCTCCTGTTGCTTAGGTATTCCTCTATCCACCGGAGTACCTTCCCTCTCACTCCAGCCTGCATCTCCAACTTTCGCACTAGCCTCTTGTGTGGCACTGTATCAAAGGCTTTCTGACAATCCAAAAATATGCAGTCTGCCCACCCTTCTCTTTCTTGCCTTATTTTTGTTGCCTGGTCGTAGAATTCAAGTAACCCTGTGAGGCAGGACCTGCCATCCCTGAACCCATGTTGATGCTGTGTTACAAAGTTCCTTCGCTCCAGATGCTCCACTAGTTTTTTTCGCACAATCTTCTCCATCAGCTTGCATGGTATGCAGGTTAGGGACACTGGCCTGTAGTTCAGTGCCTCCTGTCTATCCCCTTTCTTGTATATCGGGACTACGTTAGCTGCTTTCCAAGTATCTGGCAGTTCCCCTGTTGCCAGTGATTTGTTATACACTATGGAGAGTGGTAGGCTCAGTTCTCTTGCTCCTTCCTTTAGAACCCAAGGGGAGATTCCATCTGGGCCTATAGCCTTCGTCACGTCCAACTCTAGTAAACACTTCCTTACTTCCCCACTGGTAATCTCAAACTCTTCCAGTGGTTCCTGGTTAGCTATTCCCTCACTTACCTCTGGAATTTCTCCTTGTTCTAAGGTGAAGACCTCCTGGAATTTCTTATTCAATTCCTCACACACTTCCTTGTCATTTGTAGTGAATCCTTCCGCCCCTATCCTTAATCTCATAACCTGTTCCTTTACTGTTGTTTTTCTCCTAATGTGGCTATGCAACAATTTAGGCTGAGTCTTTGCCTTGCTTGCGATGTCATTTTCGTATTGTCTTTCTGCCTCTCTTCTCATCCTGACATATTCATTCCTGGCATTCTGGTATCTTTCTCTGCTCTCCAGTGTCCTGTTATTCCTATAGTTTCTCCATGCCCTTTTACTTTGCTGCTTAGCTAGCCTACATCTTTGATTAAACCATGGGTTTCTCATCTTCATTTCTCTGTTTTCCTTTTGGACTGGGACAAACTTGTTTGCTGCGTCCTTGCACTTCTGCGTGATGTAATCCATCATATCTTGGGCCGTCTTTCCCCGGAGCTCTGTTTCCCATGCTATATCTGTTAGGAATTTTCTTATCCCCTCATAGTTTCCCTTTCGGTATGCTAACCTTTTGGTTTCGGTATCCCTCCTCGAGTTCAATAACCCTTCTTCAATCAAGTACTCAAACACCAGTACACTGTGGTCGCTCATTCCTACTGGGTCCTCAAAACCGATTTCTCTTATGTCGGAGTCGTTCAGAGTGAAGACTAGGACGAGTCTCGCTGGTTCGTCATTGCCTCTCATCCTTGTGGGTTCTCCGACATGCTGCGTTAAAAAGTTGCTTGTCACCACCTCCAATAGTTTGGCTCTCCACGTATCCTCGCCTCCATGCGGTTCCTTGTTCTCCCAGTCAATCTTTCCGTGATTGAAGTCGCCCATGATGAGCAGGTGGGATCTGTGTGTGTGTGTGTGTATGTTTGTGTGTTTGAGTGTGTGTGTGTGTGTGTGTGTGTGTGTGTGTGTGTGTGTGTGTGTGTGTGTGTGTGTGTGTGTGTGTGTGTGTGTGTGTGTGTGTGTGTGTTTGTGTGTGTGTGTGTGTGTGCGTGCGTGAGCGTGCGTGTTTGTGTGTGTGTGTGTGTACTCACCTAGTTGTGCTAGCGGGGGTTGAGCTCTGGCTCTGTGGTCCCGCCTCTCAACCGTCAATCAACAGGTGTACAGGTTCTTGAGCCTATTGTGCTCTATCATATCTACACTTGAAACTGTGTATGGAATTAGCCTTCTCCACATTACTACCTAATGCATTCCATTTGTCAAGCACTCTGACACTTAAAAAGTTCTTTCTAATAGCTCTGTGGCTCATTTGGGCACTCCTGTTTCCACCTGTGTCCCCTAGTGCGTGTGCCCCTAGTGTTAAATAGCCTCTCTTTATCAACCCTGTCGATTCCCTTGAGAATCTTGAATGTGTTGATCATGTCCCCCCTAACTCTTCTGTCTTCCAACGAAGTTAGGTTCAATTCCCGTAGTCTCTCCTCGTAGCTCATACCTCTCAGCTCGGGTACTAGTCTGGTGGCAAACCTTTGAACTTTTTCCAGTTTAGTTTTATGCTTGACTAGATATGGACTCCATGCTGGAGCCGCATACTCCAAGATTGGTCTGACATATGTGGTATATAATGTTCTGAAAGATTCCTTACACAAGTTTCTAAAGGCCGTTCTTATTTAGCCAACCTGGTATATGCTTCTGATGTTATCCTTTTGATATGAGCTTCAGGGGAGAGGTCTGGCGTGATATCAACCCCCAGGTCTTTCTCTCAACACACACACACACACACACATTAGTTGATAAAGGACTGTTTTGTGTGTATACCTATGTATACTATTATCAGGAGCGACAGACAAGTGCAGCTATGTGTGTCTATGTGTACCTGCAATTGGACTGACATGTGTACGGTAATTATCTGTGTGTTAATTTTAAAAGGAACATATTAGTGAATGTTTTTTTATCTTAATTGATTGACATATATACGTGTACGCGTGTTTAGTGTTACTGTAATTTATAATGTTAGCGTGTGTACGTGTGAATGACATAGTGTCCCATCATTGTCACATTTTTTGTTACATGTTTACTATTGTCAGGAGCGACAGACAAGTGCAGCTATGTGTACCTGCAATTGGACTGACACGTGTACGGTAATTATCTGTGTCCGTTGTTGAGGGAACATATTTGTGAATGTTTATTTATGTAAATTGATTGTCATATGTACGTGTACCCGTGATTAGTGGTACTGTAATTTACATGGTTAACAGGTTTTTGTTTGAATTACATAGTTTCCCATCATTGTCTCATTTTTTGTTACTATTTTTAGTTCACTCCCAACGTCTCTGACTCCCGAGGACCATTTGTGCTCATGTGTGTTTATTAAAGAAAAATAATCATATTTTGTTTACAAAATAACTTGTACTTATTTTACAAAGAAAGCTTTTCAAAGAACAGGGAATTTTCATGTATGCATTAATTTTTCTAACATACAAGTCAATGACACACTACCTCACATCAGTCAGGAACACTTTTGTTACTATCTCTCCACAGCGTCTTTTACATAAATACCCTATCTTAACAAATTCATAATTTAAATTCATAACTGGCAACCCCCCGCACCCCCGAGCCCCCCCCCCACAGGTCCAAGGCCACCAAGGGCTTAACCCCACACCAACCCTCCAACCCAGGAAGCATCATTCCTTTCCCTTAACCTCTCGCAAATTATGTTTTTGACGAATACACGCACTACGGGGCCTGACAGCTGAGTAGACAGCGCTCTCGTCTCGTAATCCTATCGTCTGTGTTCGATCCTCCGGTGATAGCAGAAACGAAATTGGGCAGTTTGTTTCACCCTGTTGCCCCTGTTACCTAGCAGTAAATAGGTACCTGGGATTTAAACAACTGTTACGGGTTGCTTCCTGTGTGTGTGTGTGTGTGTGTGTGTGTGTGTGTGTGTGTGTGTGTGTGTGTGTGTGTGTGTGTGTGTGTATGTTTGTGTGTTTGAGTGTGTGTGTGTGTGTGTGTGTGTGTGTGTGTGTGTGTGTGTGTGTGTGTGTGTATGTTTGTGTGTTTGAGTGTGTGTGTGTGTGTGTGTGTGTGTGTGTGTGTGTGTGTGTGTGTGTGTGTGTGTGTGTGTGTGTGTGTGTGTGTGTGTGTGTGTGTGTGTGCGTGCGTGTGCGGGCGTGTTTGTGTGTGTGTGTGTGTACTCACCTAGTTGTGCTAGCGGGGGTTGAGCTCTGGCTCTGTGGTCCCGCCTCTCAACCGTCAATCAACAGGTGTACAGGTTCTTGAGCCTATTGTGCTCTATCATATCTACACTTGAAACTGTGTATGGAATCAGCCTTCTCCACATTACTACCTAATACATTCCATTTGTCAAGCACTCTGACACTTAAAAAGTTTTTTCTAATATCTCTGTGGCTCATTTGGGCACTCCTGTTTCCACCTGTGTCCCCTAGTGCGTGTGCCCCTAGTGTTAAATAGCCTCTCTTTATCAACCCTGTCGATTCCCTTGAGAATCTTGAATGTGTTGATCATGTCCCCCCTAACTCTTCTGTCTTCCAACGAAGTTAGGTTCAATTCCCGTAGTCTCTCCTCGTAGCTCATACCTCTCAGCTCGGGTACTAGTCTGGTGGCAAACCTTTGAACCTTTTCCAGTTTAGTTTTATGCTTGACTAGATATGGACTCCATGCTGGAGCCGCATACTCCAAGATTGGTCTGACATATGTGGTATATAATGTTCTGAAAGATTCCTTACACAAGTTTCTAAAGGCCGTTCTTATTTAGCCAACCTGGTATATGCTGCTGATGTTATCCTTTTGATATGAGCTTCAGGGGAGAGGTCTGGCGTGATATCAACCCCCAGGTCTTTCTCTCAACACACACACACACACACATTAGTTGATAAAGGACTGTTTTGTGTGTATACCTATGTATACTATTATCAGGAGCGACAGACAAGTGCAGCTATGTGTGTCTATGTGTACCTGCAATTGGACTGACATGTGTACGGTAATTATCTGTGTGTTAATTTTAAAAGGAACATATTAGTGAATGTTTTTTTATCTAAATTGATTGACATATATACGTGTACGCGTGTTTAGTGTTACTGTATATTATAATGTTAGCGTGTGTACGTGTGAATGACATAGTGTCCCATCATTGTCACATTTTTTGTTACATGTTTACTATTGTCAGGAGCGACAGACAAGTGCAGCTATGTGTACCTGCAATTGAACTGACACGTGTACGGTAATTATCTGTGTCCGTTGTTGAGGGAACATATTAGTGAATGTTTATTTATGTAAATTGATTGTCATATGTACGTGTACCCGTGATTAGTGGTACTGTAATTTACATGGTTAACAGGTTTATGTTTGAATTATATAGTTTCCCATCATTGTCTCATTTTTTGTTACTATTTTTAGTTCACTCCCAACATCTCTGACTCCCGAGGACCATTTGTGCTCATGTGTGTTTATTAAAGAAAAATAATCATATTTTGTTTACAAAATAACTTGTACTTATTTTACAAAGAAACCTTTTCAAAGAACAGGGAATTTTCATGTATGCATTAATTTTTCTAACATACAATTCAATGACACACTACCTCACATCAGTCAGGAACACTTTTGTTACTATCTCTCCACAGCGTCTTTTACATAAATACCCTATCTTAACAAATTCATAATTTAAATTCATAACTGGCAACCCCCCGCACCCCCGACCCCCCCCCCCCCCCACAGGTCCAAGGCCACCAAGTGCTCAACCCCACACCAACCCTCCAACCCAGGAAGCATCATTCCTTTCCCTTAACCTCTCGCAAATTATGTTTTTGACGAATACACGCACTACGGGGCCTGACAGCTGAGTAGACAGCGCTCTCGTCTCGTAATCCTATCGTCTGTGTTCGATCCTCCGGTGATAGCAGACACGAAATTGGGCAGTTTGTTTCACCCTGCTGCCCCTGTTACCTAGCAGTAAATAGGTACCTGGGATTTAAACAACTGTTACGGGTTGCTTCGTGTGTGTGTGTGTGTGTGTGTACTCACCTAATTGTACTCACCTAATTGTGCTTGCGGGGGTTGAGCTCTGGCTCTTTGGTCCCGCCTCTCAACCGTCAATCAACTGGTGTACAGATTCCTGAGCCTATTGGGCTCTATCATATCTACATTTGAAACTGTGAATGGAGTCAGCCTCCACCACATCACTTCCTAATGCATTCCATTTGCTAACTACTCTGACATTGAAAAAGTTCTTTCTAACGTCTCTGTGACTCATTTGGGTACTCAGCTTCCACCTGTGTCCCCTTGTTCGCGTCCCACCAGTGTTGAAAAGTTCATCCTTGTTTACCCGGTCGATTCCCCTGAGGATTTTGTAGGTTGTGATCATGTCCCCCCCTACTCTTCTGTCTTCCAGTGTCGTGAGGTGCATTTCCCGCAGCCTTTCCTCATAACTCATGCCTCTTAGTTCTGGGACTAGTCTAGTAGCATACCTTTGGACTTTTTCCAGCTTCGTCTTGTGCTTGACAAGGTACGGGCTCCATGCTGGGGCCGCATACTCCAGGATTGGTCTTACATATGTGGTGTACAAGATTCTGAATGATTCCTTACACAGGTTCCTGAACGCCGTTCTGATGTTAGCCAGCCTCGCATATGCCGCAGACGTTATTCTCTTTATGTGGGCTTCAGGAGACAGGTTTGGTGTGATATCAACTCCTAGATCTTTCTCTCTGTCTGTTTCATTAAGTACTTCATCTCCTATTCTGTATCCTGTGCCTGGCCTCCTGTTTCCACTGCCTAGTTTCATTACTTTGCATTTACTCGGGTTGAACTTCAACAGCCATTTGTTGGACCATTCACTCAGTCTATCCAGGTCATCTTGTAGCCTCCTACTATCATCCTCTGTTTCAATCCTCCTCATAATTTTTGCATCGTCGGCAAACATTGAGAGGAACGAATCTATACCCTCTGGGAGATCATTTACATATACCAGAAACAGTATAGGTCCAAGGACTGACCCCTGCGGGACTCCACTTGTGACGTCTCGCCAATCTGAGACCTCACCCCTCACACAGACTCGTTGTCTCCTGTTGCTTAGGTATTCCTCTATCCACCGGAGTACCTTCCCTCTCACTCCAGCCTGCATCTCCAACTTTCGCACTAGCCTCTTGTGTGGCACTGTATCAAAGGCTTTCTGACAATCCAAAAATATGCAGTCTGCCCACCCTTCTCTTTCTTGCCTTATTTTTGTTGCCTGGTCGTAGAATTCAAGTAACCCTGTGAGGCAGGACCTGCCATCCCTGAACCCATGTTGATGCTGTGTTACAAAGTTCCTTCGCTCCAGATGCTCCACTAGTTTTTTTCGCACAATCTTCTCCATCAGCTTGCATGGTATGCAGGTTAGGGACACTGGCCTGTAGTTCAGTGCCTCCTGTCTATCCCCTTTCTTGTATATCGGGACTACGTTAGCTGCTTTCCAAGTATCTGGCAGTTCCCCTGTTGCCAGTGATTTGTTATACACTATGGAGAGTGGTAGGCTCAGTTCTCTTGCTCCTTCCTTTAGAACCCAAGGGGAGATTCCATCTGGGCCTATAGCCTTCGTCACGTCCAACTCTAGTAAACACTTCCTTACTTCCCCACTGGTAATCTCAAACTCTTCCAGTGGTTCCTGGTTAGCTATTCCCTCACTTACCTCTGGAATTTCTCCTTGTTCTAAGGTGAAGACCTCCTGGAATTTCTTATTCAATTCCTCACACACTTCCTTGTCATTTGTAGTGAATCCTTCCGCCCCTATCCTTAATCTCATAACCTGTTCCTTTACTGTTGTTTTTCTCCTAATGTGGCTATGCAACAATTTAGGCTGAGTCTTTGCCTTGCTTGCGATGTCATTTTCGTATTGTCTTTCTGCCTCTCTTCTCATCCTGACATATTCATTCCTGGCATTCTGGTATCTTTCTCTGCTCTCCAGTGTCCTGTTATTCCTATAGTTTCTCAATGCCCTTTTACTTTGCTGCTTAGCTAGCCTACATCTTTGATTAAACCATGGGTTTCTCATCTTCATTTCTCTGTTTTCCTTTTGGACTGGGACAAACTTGTTTGCTGCGTCCTTGCACTTCTGCGTGATGTAATCCATCATATCTTGGGCCGTCTTTCCCCGGAGCTCTGTTTCCCATGCTATATCTGTTAGGAATTTTCTTATCCCCTCATAGTTTCCCTTTCGGTATGCTAACCTTTTGGTTTCGGTATCCCTCCTCGAGTTCAATAACCCTTCTTCAATCAAGTACTCAAACACCAGTACACTGTGGTCGCTCATTCCTACTGGGTCCTCAAAACCGATTTCTCTTATGTCGGAGTCGTTCAGAGTGAAGACTAGGACGAGTCTCGCTGGTTCGTCATTGCCTCTCATCCTTGTGGGTTCTCCGACATGCTGCGTTAAAAAGTTGCTTGTCACCACCTCCAATAGTTTGGCTCTCCACGTATCCTCGCCTCCATGCGGTTCCTTGTTCTCCCAGTCAATCTTTCCGTGATTGAAGTCGCCCATGATGAGCAGGTGGGATCTGTGTGTGTGTGTGTGTATGTTTGTGTGTTTGAGTGTGTGTGTGTGTGTGTGTGTGTGTGTGTGTGTGTGTGTGTGTGTGTGTGTGTGTGTGTGTGTGTGTGTGTGTGTGTGTGTGTGTGTGTGTTTGTGTGTGTGTGTGTGTGTGCGTGCGTGAGCGTGCGTGTTTGTGTGTGTGTGTGTGTACTCACCTAGTTGTGCTAGCGGGGGTTGAGCTCTGGCTCTGTGGTCCCGCCTCTCAACCGTCAATCAACAGGTGTACAGGTTCTTGAGCCTATTGTGCTCTATCATATCTACACTTGAAACTGTGTATGGAATTAGCCTTCTCCACATTACTACCTAATGCATTCCATTTGTCAAGCACTCTGACACTTAAAAAGTTCTTTCTAATAGCTCTGTGGCTCATTTGGGCACTCCTGTTTCCACCTGTGTCCCCTAGTGCGTGTGCCCCTAGTGTTAAATAGCCTCTCTTTATCAACCCTGTCGATTCCCTTGAGAATCTTGAATGTGTTGATCATGTCCCCCCTAACTCTTCTGTCTTCCAACGAAGTTAGGTTCAATTCCCGTAGTCTCTCCTCGTAGCTCATACCTCTCAGCTCGGGTACTAGTCTGGTGGCAAACCTTTGAACTTTTTCCAGTTTAGTTTTATGCTTGACTAGATATGGACTCCATGCTGGAGCCGCATACTCCAAGATTGGTCTGACATATGTGGTATATAATGTTCTGAAAGATTCCTTACACAAGTTTCTAAAGGCCGTTCTTATTTAGCCAACCTGGTATATGCTTCTGATGTTATCCTTTTGATATGAGCTTCAGGGGAGAGGTCTGGCGTGATATCAACCCCCAGGTCTTTCTCTCAACACACACACACACACACACATTAGTTGATAAAGGACTGTTTTGTGTGTATACCTATGTATACTATTATCAGGAGCGACAGACAAGTGCAGCTATGTGTGTCTATGTGTACCTGCAATTGGACTGACATGTGTACGGTAATTATCTGTGTGTTAATTTTAAAAGGAACATATTAGTGAATGTTTTTTTATCTTAATTGATTGACATATATACGTGTACGCGTGTTTAGTGTTACTGTAATTTATAATGTTAGCGTGTGTACGTGTGAATGACATAGTGTCCCATCATTGTCACATTTTTTGTTACATGTTTACTATTGTCAGGAGCGACAGACAAGTGCAGCTATGTGTACCTGCAATTGGACTGACACGTGTACGGTAATTATCTGTGTCCGTTGTTGAGGGAACATATTTGTGAATGTTTATTTATGTAAATTGATTGTCATATGTACGTGTACCCGTGATTAGTGGTACTGTAATTTACATGGTTAACAGGTTTATGTTTGAATTACATAGTTTCCCATCATTGTCTCATTTTTTGTTACTATTTTTAGTTCACTCCCAACATCTCTGACTCCCGAGGACCATTTGTGCTCATGTGTGTTTATTAAAGAAAAATAATCATATTTTGTTTACAAAATAACTTGTACTTATTTTACAAAGAAAGCTTTTCAAAGAACAGGGAATTTTCATGTATGCATTAATTTTTCTAACATACAAGTCAATGACACACTACCTCACATCAGTCAGGAACACTTTTGTTACTATCTCTCCACAGCGTCTTTTACATAAATACCCTATCTTAACAAATTCATAATTTAAATTCATAACTGGCAACCCCCCGCACCCCCGACCCCCCCCCCCACAGGTCCAAGGCCACCAAGTGCTTAACCCCACACCAACCCTCCAACCCAGGAAGCATCATTCCTTTCCCTTAACCTCTCGCAAATTATGTTTTTGACGAATACACGCACTACGGGGCCTGACAGCTGAGTAGACAGCGCTCTCGTCTCGTAATCCTATCGTCTGTGTTCGATCCTCCGGTGATAGCAGAAACGAAATTGGGCAGTTTGTTTCACCCTGTTGCCCCTGTTACCTAGCAGTAAATAGGTACCTGGGATTTAAACAACTGTTACGGGTTGCTTCCTGTGTGTGTGTGTGTGTGTGTGTGTGTGTGTGTGTGTGTGTGTGTGTGTGTGTGTGTGTGTGTGTGTGTGTGTGTGTGTGTGTGTGTGTGTGTGTGTATGTTTGTGTGTTTGAGTGTGTGTGTGTGTGTGTGTGTGTGTGTGTGTGTGTGTGTGTGTGTGTGTGTGTGTGTGTGTGTGTGTGTGTGTGTGTGTGTGTGTGTGTGTGTGCGTGCGTGTGCGTGCGTGTTTGTGTGTGTGTGTGTGTACTCACCTAGTTGTGCTAGCGGGGGTTGAGCTCTGGCTCTGTGGTCCCGCCTCTCAACCGTCAATCAACAGGTGTACAGGTTCTTGAGCCTATTGTGCTCTATCATATCTACACTTGAAACTGTGTATGGAATCAGCCTTCTCCACATTACTACCTAATGCATTCCATTTGTCAAGCACTCTGACACTTAAAAAGTTTTTTCTAATATCTCTGTGGCTCATTTGGGCACTCCTGTTTCCACCTGTGTCCCCTAGTGCGTGTGCCCCTAGTGTTAAATAGCCTCTCTTTATCAACCCTGTCGATTCCCTTGAGAATCTTGAATGTGTTGATCATGTCCCCCCTAACTCTTCTGTCTTCCAACGAAGTTAGGTTCAATTCCCGTAGTCTCTCCTCGTAGCTCATACCTCTCAGCTCGGGTACTAGTCTGGTGGCAAACCTTTGAACTTTTTCCAGTTTAGTTTTATGCTTGACTAGATATGGACTCCATGCTGGAGCCGCATACTCCAAGATTGGTCTGACATATGTGGTATATAATGTTCTGAAAGATTCCTTACACAAGTTTCTAAAGGCCGTTCTTATTTAGCCAACCTGGTATATGCTTCTGATGTTATCCTTTTGATATGAGCTTCAGGGGAGAGGTCTGGCGTGATATCAACCCCCAGGTCTTTCTCTCAACACACACACACACACACACATTAGTTGATAAAGGACTGTTTTGTGTGTATACCTATGTATACTATTATCAGGAGCGACAGACAAGTGCAGCTATGTGTGTCTATGTGTACCTGCAATTGGACTGACATGTGTACGGTAATTATCTGTGTGTTAATTTTAAAAGGAACATATTAGTGAATGTTTTTTTATCTTAATTGATTGACATATATACGTGTACGCGTGTTTAGTGTTACTGTAATTTATAATGTTAGCGTGTGTACGTGTGAATGACATAGTGTCCCATCATTGTCACATTTTTTGTTACATGTTTACAATTGTCAGGAGCGACAGACAAGTGCAGCTATGTGTACCTGCAATTGGACTGACACGTGTACGGTAATTATCTGTGTCCGTTGTTGAGGGAACATATTTGTGAATGTTTATTTATGTAAATTGATTGTCATATGTACGTGTACCCGTGATTAGTGGTACTGTAATTTACATGGTTAACAGGTTTATGTTTGAATTACATAGTTTCCCATCATTGTCTCATTTTTTGTTACTATTTTTAGTTCACTCCCAACATCTCTGACTCCCGAGGACCATTTGTGCTCATGTGTGTTTATTAAAGAAAAATAATCATATTTTGTTTACAAAATAACTTGTACTTATTTTACAAAGAAAGCTTTTCAAAGAACAGGGAATTTTCATGTATGCATTAATTTTTCTAACATACAAGTCAATGACACACTACCTCACATCAGTCAGGAACACTTTTGTTACTATCTCTCCACAGCGTCTTTTACATAAATACCCTATCTTAACAAATTCATAATTTAAATTCATAACTGGCAACCCCCCGCACCCCCGACCCCCCCCCCCACAGGTCCAAGGCCACCAAGTGCTTAACCCCACACCAACCCTCCAACCCAGGAAGCATCATTCCTTTCCCTTAACCTCTCGCAAATTATGTTTTTGACGAATACACGCACTACGGGGCCTGACAGCTGAGTAGACAGCGCTCTCGTCTCGTAATCCTATCGTCTGTGTTCGATCCTCCGGTGATAGCAGAAACGAAATTGGGCAGTTTGTTTCACCCTGTTGCCCCTGTTACCTAGCAGTAAATAGGTACCTGGGATTTAAACAACTGTTACGGGTTGCTTCCTGTGTGTGTGTGTGTGTGTGTGTGTGTGTGTGTGTGTGTGTGTGTGTGTGTGTGTGTGTGTGTGTGTGTGTGTGTGTGTGTGTGTGTGTGTGTGTGTATGTTTGTGTGTTTGAGTGTGTGTGTGTGTGTGTGTGTGTGTGTGTGTGTGTGTGTGTGTGTGTGTGTGTGTGTGTGTGTGTGTGTGTGTGTGTGTGTGTGTGTGTGTGTGTGTGTGTGTGTGCGTGCGTGTGCGTGCGTGTTTGTGTGTGTGTGTGTGTACTCACCTAGTTGTGCTAGCGGGGGTTGAGCTCTGGCTCTGTGGTCCCGCCTCTCAACCGTCAATCAACAGGTGTACAGGTTCTTGAGCCTATTGTGCTCTATCATATCTACACTTGAAACTGTGTATGGAATCAGCCTTCTCCACATTACTACCTAATGCATTCCATTTGTCAAGCACTCTGACACTTAAAAAGTTTTTTCTAATATCTCTGTGGCTCATTTGGGCACTCCTGTTTCCACCTGTGTCCCCTAGTGCGTGTGCCCCTAGTGTTAAATAGCCTCTCTTTATCAACCCTGTCGATTCCCTTGAGAATCTTGAATGTGTTGATCATGTCCCCCCTAACTCTTCTGTCTTCCAACGAAGTTAGGTTCAATTCCCGTAGTCTCTCCTCGTAGCTCATACCTCTCAGCTCGGGTACTAGTCTGGTGGCAAACCTTTGAACTTTTTCCAGTTTAGTTTTATGCTTGACTAGATATGGACTCCATGCTGGAGCCGCATACTCCAAGATTGGTCTGACATATGTGGTATATAATGTTCTGAAAGATTCCTTACACAAGTTTCTAAAGGCCGTTCTTATTTAGCCAACCTGGTATATGCTTCTGATGTTATCCTTTTGATATGAGCTTCAGGGGAGAGGTCTGGCGTGATATCAACCCCCAGGTCTTTCTCTCAACACACACACACACACACACATTAGTTGATAAAGGACTGTTTTGTGTGTATACCTATGTATACTATTATCAGGAGCGACAGACAAGTGCAGCTATGTGTGTCTATGTGTACCTGCAATTGGACTGACATGTGTACGGTAATTATCTGTGTGTTAATTTTAAAAGGAACATATTAGTGAATGTTTTTTTATCTTAATTGATTGACATATATACGTGTACGCGTGTTTAGTGTTACTGTAATTTATAATGTTAGCGTGTGTACGTGTGAATGACATAGTGTCCCATCATTGTCACATTTTTTGTTACATGTTTACAATTGTCAGGAGCGACAGACAAGTGCAGCTATGTGTACCTGCAATTGGACTGACACGTGTACGGTAATTATCTGTGTCCGTTGTTGAGGGAACATATTTGTGAATGTTTATTTATGTAAATTGATTGTCATATGTACGTGTACCCGTGATTAGTGGTACTGTAATTTACATGGTTAACAGGTTTATGTTTGAATTACATAGTTTCCCATCATTGTCCCATTTTTTGTTACTATTTTTAGTTCACTCCCAACATCTCTGACTCCCGAGGACCATTTGTGCTCATGTGTGTTTATTAAAGAAAAATAATCATATTTTGTTTACAAAATAACTTGTACTTATTTTACAAAGAAAGCTTTTCAAAGAACAGGGAATTTTCATGTATGCATTAATTTTTCTAACATACAAGTCAATGACACACTACCTCACATCAGTCAGGAACACTTTTGTTACTATCTCTCCACAGCGTCTTTTACATAAATACCCTATCTTAACAAATTCATAATTTAAATTCATAACTGGCAACCCCCCGCACCCCCGACCCCCCCCCACAGGTCCAAGGCCACCAAGTGCTTAACCCCACACCAACCCTCCAACCCAGGAAGCATCATTCCTTTCCCTTAACCTCTCGCAAATTATGTTTTTGACGAATACACGCACTACGGGGCCTGACAGCTGAGTAGACAGCGCTCTCGTCTCGTAATCCTATCGTCTGTGTTCGATCCTCCGGTGATAGCAGAAACGAAATTAGGCAGTTTGTTTCACCCTGTTGCCCCTGTTACCTAGCAGTAAATAGGTACCTGGGATTTAAACAACTGTTACGGGTTGCTTCCTGTGTGTGTGTGTGTGTGTGTGTGTGTGTGTGTGTGTGTGTGTGTGTGTGTGTGTGTGTGTGTGTGTGTGTGTGTGTGTGTGTGTGTGTGTGTGTATGTTTGTGTGTTTGAGTGTGTGTGTGTGTGTGTGTGTGTGTGTGTGTGTGTGTGTGTGTGTGTGTGTGTGTGTGTGTGTGTGTGTGTGTGTGTGTGTGTGTGTGTGTGTGCGTGCGTGTGCGTGCGTATTTGTGTGTGTGTGTGTGTACTCACCTAGTTGTGCTAGCGGGGGTTGAGCTCTGGCTCTGTGGTCCCGCCTCTCAACCGTCAATCAACAGGTGTACAGGTTCTTGAGCCTATTGTGCTCTATCATATCTACACTTGAAACTGTGTATGGAATCAGCCTTCTCCACATTACTACCTAATGCATTCCATTTGTCAAGCACTCTGACACTTAAAAAGTTTTTTCTAATATCTCTGTGGCTCATTTGGGCACTCCTGTTTCCACCTGTGTCCCCTAGTGCGTGTGCCCCTAGTGTTAAATAGCCTCTCTTTATCAACCCTGTCGATTCCCTTGAGAATCTTGAATGTGTTGATCATGTCCCCCCTAACTCTTCTGTCTTCCAACGAAGTTAGGTTCAATTCCCGTAGTCTCTCCTCGTAGCTCATACCTCTCAGCTCGGGTACTAGTCTGGTGGCAAACCTTTGAACTTTTTCCAGTTTAGTTTTATGCTTGACTAGATATGGACTCCATGCTGGAGCCGCATACTCCAAGATTGGTCTGACATATGTGGTATATAATGTTCTGAAAGATTCCTTACACAAGTTTCTAAAGGCCGTTCTTATTTAGCCAACCTGGTATATGCTGCTGATGTTATCCTTTTGATATGAGCTTCAGGGGAGAGGTCTGGCGTGATATCAACCCCCAGGTCTTTCTCTCAACACACACACACACACACACATTAGTTGATATAGGACTGTTTTGTGTGTATACCTATGTATACTATTATCAGGAGCGACAGACAAGTGCAGCTATGTGTGTCTATGTGTACCTGCAATTGGACTGACATGTGTACGGTAATTATCTGTGTGTTAATTTTAAAAGGAACATATTAGTGAATGTTTTTTTATCTTAATTGATTGACATATATACGTGTACGCGTGTTTAGTGTTACTGTAATTTATAATGTTAGCGTGTGTACGTGTGAATGACATAGTGTCCCATCATTGTCACATTTTTTGTTACATGTTTACTATTGTCAGGAGCGACAGACAAGTGCAGCTATGTGTACCTGCAATTGGACTGACACGTGTACGGTAATTATCTGTGTCCGTTGTTGAGGGAACATATTTGTGAATGTTTATTTATGTAAATTGATTGTCATATGTACGTGTACCCGTGATTAGTGGTACTGTAATTTACATGGTTAACAGGTTTATGTTTGAATTACATAGTTTCCCATCATTGTCTCGTTTTTTGTTACTATTTTTAGTTCACTCCCAACATCTCTGACTCCCGAGGACCATTTGTGCTCATGTGTGTTTATTAAAGAAAAATAATCATATTTTGTTTACAAAATAACTTGTACTTATTTTACAAAGAAAGCTTTTCAAAGAACAGGGAATTTTCATGTATGCATTAATTTTTCTAACATACAAGTCAATGACACACTACCTCACATCAGTCAGGAACACTTTTGTTACTATCTCTCCACAGCGTCTTTTACATAAATACCCTATCTTAACAAATTCATAATTTAAATTCATAACTGGCAACCCCCCGCACCCCCGACCCCCCCCCCACAGGTCCAAGGCCACCAAGTGCTTAACCCCACACCAACCCTCCAACCCAGGAAGCATCATTCCTTTCCCTTAACCTCTCGCAAATTATGTTTTTGACGAATACACGCACTACGGGGCCTGACAGCTGAGTAGACAGCGCTCTCGTCTCGTAATCCTATCGTCTGTGTTCGATCCTCCGGTGATAGCAGAAACGAAATTGGGCAGTTTGTTTCACCCTGTTGCCCCTGTTACCTAGCAGTAAATAGGTACCTGGGATTTAAACAACTGTTACGGGTTGCTTCCTGTGTGTGTGTGTGTGTGTGTGTGTGTGTGTGTGTGTGTGTGTGTGTGTGTGTGTGTGTGTGTGTGTGTGTGTATGTTTGTGTGTTTGAGTGTGTGTGTGTGTGTGTGTGTGTGTGTGTGTGTGTGTGTGTGTGTGTGTGTGTGTGTGTGTGTGTGTGTGTGTGTGTGTGTGTGTGTGTGTGTGTGTGTGTGTGTGTGTGTGTGTGTGTGTGCGTGCGTGTGCGTGCGTGTTTGTGTGTGTGTGTGTGTACTCACCTAGTTGTGCTAGCGGGGGTTGAGCTCTGGCTCTGTGGTCCCGCCTCTCAACCGTCAATCAACAGGTGTACAGGTTCTTGAGCCTATTGTGCTCTATCATATCTACACTTGAAACTGTGTATGGAATCAGCCTTCTCCACATTACTACCTAATGCATTCCATTTGTCAAGCACTCTGACACTTAAAAAGTTTTTTCTAATATCTCTGTGGCTCATTTGGGCACTCCTGTTTCCACCTGTGTCCCCTAGTGCGTGTGCCCCTAGTGTTAAATAGCCTCTCTTTATCAACCCAGTCGATTCCCTTGAGAATCTTGAATGTGTTGATCATGTCCCCCCTAACTCTTCTGTCTTCCAACGAAGTTAGGTTCAATTCCCGTAGTCTCTCCTCGTAGCTCATACCTCTCAGCTCGGGTACTAGTCTGGTGGCAAACCTTTGAACTTTTTCCAGTTTAGTTTTATGCTTGACTAGATATGGACTCCATGCTGGAGCCGCATACTCCAAGATTGGTCTGACATATGTGGTATATAATGTTCTGAAAGATTCCTTACACAAGTTTCAAAATGCCGTTCTTATTTAGCCAACCTGGCATATGCTGCTGATGTTATCCTTTTGATATGAGCTTCAGGGGAGAGGTCTGGCGTGATATCAACCCCCAGGTCTTTCTCTCTCTCTGACTCTTGAAGTATTTCATCTACCAAGTGATACCTTGTATCTGGTCTCCTGCTTCCTACCCCTATCTTCATTATATTACATTTGCTTGGGTTAAACTCTAACAGCCATTTGTTCGACCATTCCTGCAGCTTGTCCAGGTCTTCTTGAAGCCTCAAGCTGTCCTCCTCTGTCCTAATCCTTCTCATAATTTTGGCGTCGTCAGCAAACATTGAGAGGAATGAGTTTATGCCCTCTGGGAGATCATTTACGTATATCAGAAACAGCATAGGTCCAAGCACAGAGCCCTGTGGGACTCCACTGGTGACTTCACGCCATTCTGAGGTCTCAACCCTCACTATAACTCTCTGCTTCCTATTGCTTAGGTACTCCCTTATCCACTGGAGCGCCCTACTAGTTACTCCTGCCTGTTTCTCCAGCTTATGCATCAACCTTTTATGGGGTACTGTGTCAAAGGCTTTCCGACAGTCCAAAAAAACGCAGTCCGCCCATTCTTCTCTTTCTTGCCTTATCTTTGTCACCTGATCGTAGAATTCTATCAAGCCTGTAAGGCAAGATTTACCCTCCCTGAACACATGTTGATGGGTTGTAACGAAGTCTCTTTCTCTCCAGATGTGTTACTAGGTTTTTTCTCACAATCTTCTCCATCACCTTGCATGGTATACAAGTTAAGGACACTGGCCTGTAGTTCAATGCCTCTTGTCTGTCACCCTTTTTAAGTATTGGTACTACATTAGCAGTCTTCCATATTTCCGGTAGGTCTCCCATTTCCAGTGACCTACTATACACTATGGAGAGTGGCAAGCAAAGTGCTCCTGCACACTCTTTCAATACCCATGGTGAGATTCCATCCGGCCCAACAGCTTTTCTCACATCCAACTCCAATAGGTGCTTCTTGACCTCATCTCTTGTAATTTCGAACCTTTCCAAGGTCACCTGGTTTGCTGCCACCTCTCCTAGCGCCGTGACTTCTCCGTGTTCTATTGTAAAGACCTCCTGGAACCTTTTGTTGAGTTCTTCACACGCCTCTTTGTCATTCTTTGTGTACCTGTACCTGTGTGTGTGTGTATGTTAGTGAAAAATAAATGTAGTAGATATAAAAAATGAAAAATACATTTGTTTGAGAGGCGGGGTCCAAGAGCTAATAACTCAATTTTGTAGACACAAATAATAAATACAAGGAGTAAATACACACACAAACACACACACACACACATTAGTTGATAAAGGACTGTTTTGTGTGTATACCTATGTATACTATTATCAGGAGCGACAGACAAGTGCAGCTATGTGTGTCTATGTGTACCTGCAATTGGACTGACATGTGTACGGTAATTATCTGTGTGTTAATTGTAAAAGGAACTTATTAGTGAATGTTTTTTTACGTAAATTGATTGACATATATACATGTACGCGTGTTTAGTGTTAATGTAATTTATAATGTTAGCGTGTGTACGTATGAATGACATAGTGTCCCATCTTTGTCACATTTTTTGTTACATGTTTACTATTGTCAGGAGCGACAGACAAGTGCAGCTATGTGTGTCTTTGTGTACCTGCAATTGGACTGACACGTGTACGGTAATTATCTGTGTCCGTTGTTAAGGGAACATATTAGTGAATGTTTATTTATGTAAATTGATTGACATATGTACGTTTACGCGTGTTTAGTGGTACTGTAATTTACATGGTTAACAGGTTTATGTTTGAATTACATAGTATCCCATCATTGTCTCATTTTTTGTTACTATTTTTAGTTCGCTCTCAATCTCTCGGACTCCCGAGGACCATTTGTGCTCATGTGTGTTTATTAAAGAAAAATAATCATATTTTGTTTAAAAAACAACTTGTACTTATTTTACAAAGAAACATTTTCAAAGAACAGGTAATTTTCATGTATGCATTAATTTTTCTAACATACAAGTCAATCACACACTACCTCACATCAGTCAGGAACACTTTTGTTACTATCTCTTCACAGCGTCTTTTACATAAATACCCTATCTTAACAAATTCATTCATTAAATTCATAACTGGCAACCTCCAGCCCACCCGACCTCCCCCACAGGTCCAAGGCCACTAAGTGACTAACCTCACACCAACCCTCCAACCCAGGAAGCATCATTCCTTTCCCTTAACCTCTCCCAAATTATGTTTTTGACGAATACACGCACTACGGGGCCTGACAGCTGAGTAGACAGCGCTCTCGACTCGTAATCCTAGCGTCCGTGTTCGATCCTCCGGTGATGGCAGAAACGAAACTGGGCAGTTTGTTTCACCCTGTTGCCCCATTTACCTAGCAGTAAATAGGTACCTGGGATTTAAACAGCTGTTTCGGGTTGCTTCCTGTGTGTGTGTGTGTGTGTGTGTGTGTGTGTGTGTGTGTGTGTGTGTGTGTGTGTGTGTGTGTGTGTGTGTGTGTGTGTGTGTGTGCGTGTGTGTGTATGTGTGTGTGTGTGTTTGTGTGTTTGAGTGTGTGTGTGTGTGTGTGTGTGTGTACTCACCTAATGTGTGTGTGTGTGTGTTTGTGTGTGTGTGTGTGTGTGCGTGCGTGTGCGTGCGTGTGTGTGTGTGTGTGTGTGTGTGTGTGTGTGTGTGTGTGTGTATGTGTGTGTGTGTGTTTGTGTGTTTGAGTGTGTGTGTGCGTGTGTGTGTAGTTACCTAATGTGTGTGTGTGTGTGTTTGTTTGTGTGTGTGTGTGTGCGTGCGTGTGCGTGCGTGTGTGTGTGTGTGTGTGTGTGTGTGTGTGTGTGTGTGTGTGTGTGTGTGTGTACTCACCTAGTTGTTCTTGCGGGGGTTAAGCTCTGGCTCTGTGGTCCCGCCTCTCAACCGTCAATCAACAGGTGTACAGGTTCTTGAGCCTATTGTGCTCTATCATATCTACACTTGAAACTGTGTATGGAGTCAGCCTTCTCCACATTACTGCCTAATGCATTCCATTTGTCAACCACTGACACTAAAAAAGTTTTTTCTAATATCTCTGTGGCTCATTTGGGCACTCAGTTTCCACCTGTGTCCCCCTAGTGCGTGTGCCCCTTATCTTGAGGTTATCTTGAGATGATTTCGGGGCTTTAGTGTCCCAGTGGCCCGGTCCTCGACCAGGCCTTCACCCCCAGGAAGCAGCCCGTGACAGCTGACTAACACCCAGGTACCTATTTTACTGCTAGGTAACAGGGGCATAGGGTGAAAGAAACTCTGCCCGTTGTTTCTCGCCGGCGCCTGGGATCGAACCCAGGACCACAGGATCACAAGTCCCGCGTGCTGTCCGCTCGGCCGACCGGCTCCCCTAGTGTTAAATAGCCTCTCTTTATCAACCCTGTCGATTCCCTTGAGAATCTTGAATGTGTTGATCATGTCCCCCCTAACTCTTCTGTCTTCCAACGAAGTGAGGTTCAATTCCCGTAGTCTCTTCACGTAGCTCATGCCTCTCTGCTCGGGTACTAGTCTGGTGGCAAACCTTTGAACTTTTTCCAGTTTAGTTTTATGCTTGACTAGATATGGACTCCATGCTGGAGCCGCATACTCCAAGATTGGTCTGACATATGTGGTATATAATGTTCTGAAAGATTCCTTACACAAGTTTCAAAATGCCGTTCTTATTTAGCCAACCTGGCATATGCTGCTGATGTTATCCTTTTGATATGAGCTTCAGGGGAGAGGTCTGGCGTGATATCAACCCCCAGGTCTTTCTCTCTCTCTGACTCTTGAAGTATTTCATCTCCCAAGTGATACCTTGTATCTGGTCTCCTGCTTCCTACCCCTATCTTCATTACATTACATTTGCTTGGGTTAAACTCTAACAGCCATTTGTTCGACCATTCCTGCAGCTTGTTCAGGTCTTCTTGAAGCCTCAAGCTGTCGTCCTCTGTACTAATCCTTCTCATAATTTTGGCGTCGTCAGCAAACATTGAGAGGAATGAGTTTATGCCCTCTGGGAGATCATTTACGTATATCAGAAACAGCATAGGTCCAAGCACAGAGCCCTGTGGGACTCCACTGGTGACTTCACGCCATTCTGAGGTCTCAACCCTCACTATAACTCTCTGCTTCCTATTGCTTAGGTACTCCCTTATCCACTGGAGCGCCCTACTAGTTACTCCTACCTGATTCTCCAGCTTATGCATCAACCTTTTATGGGGTACTGTGTCAAAGGCTTTCCGACAGTCCAAAAAAACGCAGTCCGCCCATTCTTCTCTTTCTTGCCTTATCTTTGTCACCTGATCGTAGAATTCTATCAAGCCTGTAAGGCAAGATTTACCCTCCCTGAACACATGTTGATGGGTTGTAATGAAGTCTCTTCTCTCCAGATGTGTTACTAGGTTTTTTCTCACAATCTTCTCCATCACCTTGCATGGTATACAAGTTAAGGACACTGGCCTGTAGTTCAGTGCCTCTTGTCTGTCACCCTTTTTAAGTATTGATACTACATTAGCAGTCTTCCATATTTCCGGTAGGTCTCCCATTTCCAGTGACCTACTATACACTATGGAGAGTGGCAAGCAAAGTGCTCCTGCACACTCTTTCAATACCCATGGTGAGATTCCATCCGGCCCAACAGCTTTTCTCACATCCAGCTCCAATAGGTGCTTCTTGACCTCATCTCTTGTAATTTCGAACCTTTCCAAGGTCTCCTGGTTTGCTGCCACCTCTCCTAGCGCCGTGACTTCTCCGTGTTCTATTGTAAAGACCTCCTGGAACCTTTTGTTGAGTTCTTCACA
>NW_027190605.1:0-31919 GCF_040958095.1 Procambarus clarkii
TGTTTTTTAAATATTAATTATTGAACTAATTACCAGGTAACAATAGACGTGGAAACGCAGGGCGCACAGGTTTGACATGTATATAAATAAAAATGGAAGTGTTCGTTAGTTCAAAATCGCTAATCTCCGAAAGTACTTCACCCGATTGCTTTGAAATTTTCACACAATGTTCTCTTCGCATTCGAGCAGGTTTTTATATACATAGTATATAGATGTCACGTCTGTGACGGTAAAAAAAAAACGTGCTTTTCTGAAAAACTGTGTTTGTTATGTGAGGGAAATCTACAAAACTTCTTTATCGAATGCTTTGAAATTTTGACACAACGTTGCATTCGAATAGGCGCGTATTTTTGTATATCTACTATATACATGCCTTCCCTGTGACAAGAAAAAAACATGCAATTTGTTTTAAAACAGCGCCATCTGTTGGACGTAAGGCCAAACACGCTCTAATCTCCGAAAGTTCTTCGCCAATTGCTTTGAAATTTTATCACAACGTTAAATTCGAATAGGCGTATCTTTTTATATACTTACTATAGAGATGCCACCCCTGTGACAGGTAAAAACATGCCTTTTTGAAAAACAGCGCCATCTGTTGCACTTAATGGCAACATGCACGCTATGCTAAATATATCACGAATTCCATTTCAATGTTTCCAATTGCATTGATAAATTGTATTTTCATAGATTTCGATATTTTTTTTTTGTGAATTATTTTGTGTGACATTGTGTTGGAATTGAGCTGTGTTGTTTACCATACAGTTCATTTCGTAAGTATAAGTATAGATGTCACACCTGCGACAGCTAAAACTATGCTTTTCTTGAAAAGCAGTGCCATCTGTTGCATGTAAGAGCAACACACATGCTATACTAGATATGTTACAATTCCAGTTCAATGTTTCTGATTGCATTGATAAATTTAATTTTCCTAGATTTTGATTTATTTTCATTTCGATTTAATTATTTTGTGTGAATTGCATTGGAATTGACCTGTGTTGATTACCATACCGTTTATTTGTGAGAATAGTGTGATTTTTTATTTTTCAAATTTTCATTAATTTTTTTTTACCGTTTTTCTTATATTTCAGTGATAGGAACATCAGATCACTTGATGTTCCCGATTTTTTTATGGGAACATCAGACCATTTGGGAAGGCATCGGACGAGGGAGTGTGGGAATGGTGAGGATGATGATAGGACGGAAGTGAGAGATGGTGCGGAGGACGAGCGGACAAGGGAGGGGGTAATGGTTGGGAAGGACGAGGGGACAGGGGAGTTTGGGATGGAGGGGACGAGGGGAGGAAGGAATGGAGAATGGTGGGGAGGACAAAGGGACTTGGGAACGGTGGGGAGGACAAAGGGACAGTGGAGTGGGGCATGGTGGGAAAGAAGAGCAGACGGTGGAGTGGGGAATGGTTGGGAGGCCGAGGAGACGGGTGAGGGGGATATGGTCGAGAGAACTGGGGGTCAGGGAAGGTTGCTGTGAGTCAGCAATGGATATGCGTTGCTAAGCCACAGCAACGTGTGGCCGGGTACTGCTAGTATATATATATATACATACATATATATATATATATATATATATATATATATATATATATATATATATATATATATATATATATATATATATATATATGTCGTACCTAGTAGCCAGAACGCACTTCTCGGCCTACTATTCAAGGCAAGATTTGCCTAATAAGCCAAGTTTTCCTGAATTAATATATTTTTCTAATTTTTTCTTATGAACTGATAAAACTACCCATTTCATTATGAATGAGGTCATTTTTTTTATTGGAGCTAAAATTAACGTAGATATATGACCGAACTTAACCAACCCTACCTAATCTAACCTAACCTAACTTTATAGGTTAGGTTAGCTTTGGTAGCCCAAAAAGGTAGGTAAGGTTAGGTTAGGTAGGTTAGGTAGTCGAAAAACAATTAATTCATGAAAACTTGGCTTATTAGGCAAATCGGGCCTTGCATATTAGGCTGAGAAGTACGTTCTGGCTACTAGAGGCGACATATATATATATATATATATATATAATTATATATATATATATATATATATATATATATATATATATATATATAATATTATATATATATATTATATATATATATATAAATATATATGTCGTACCTAATAGCCAGAATGCACTTCTCAGCCTACTATGCAAGGCCCGATTTGCCTAATAAGCCAAGTTTTCCTGAATTAATATATTATCTCTAATTTTTTTCTTATGAAATGATAAAGCTTCCCATTTCATTATGTATGAGATCAATTTTTTTTATTGAGTTAAAATTAACGTAGATATATGACCGAACCTAACCAACCCTACCTAACCTAACCTAACCTATATATATAGGTAAGGTTTGGTTAGGTAGCCAAAAAAAGCTAGGTTAGGTTAGGTTAGGTAGGTTAGGTAGACGAAAAAACATTAATTCATGAAAACTTGGCTTATTAGGCAAATCGGGCCTTGCATAGTAGGCTGAGAAGTGAGTTCTGGCTACTAGGTACGACATATATATATATATATATATATATATATATATATATATATATATATAATATATATATATATATATATATATATATATATATATATATTATAATATTTATATATATATAATATATATATAATATATATATTAGATATGTCGTACCTAGTAGCCAGAACTCACTTCTCAGCCTACTATGCATGGCCCGATTTGCCTAATAAGCCTAGTTTTCATGAATTAATGTTTTTTCGACAACCTAACCTACCTAACCTAACCTAACCTAACGTTTTCGGCTACCTAACCTAACCTAACCTATAAAGATAGGTTAGGTTAGGTTAGGTAGGGTTGGTTAGGTTCGGTCATATATCTACGTTAATTTTAACTCCAATAAAAAAAATTGACCTCATACATAATGAAATGGGTAGCTTTATCATTTCATAAGAATAAAATTAGAGAAAATATATTAATTCAGTAAAACTTGGCTTATTAGGCAAATCGGGCCTCGCATAGTAGGCTGAGAAGTGAGTTCTGGCTACTAGGTACGACATATATATATATATATATATATATATATATATATATATATATATATATATATATATATATATATATATAATATATATATATATATATATATATATATATATATAATCATCAACACAAGACAGAAAACGAAACAATGGGTATTGAATAGAAGTGTTTGTAGAAAGTCTATTGGTCCATATTTCTTGATGCTTCTATATTGGAGCGGAGTCTTGAGGTGGGTAGAATATAGTTGTGCATTAATTGGCTGTTGATTGCTGCTGTTGACTTCTTGATGTGTAGTGCCTCGCAAACGTCAAGCCGCCTGCTATCGCTGTATCTATCGATGATTTCTGTGTTGTTTACTAGGATTTCTCTGGCGATGGTTTGGTTGTGGGAAGAGATTATATGTTCCTTAATGGAGCCCTGTTGCTTATGCATCGTTAAACGCCTAGAAAGAGATGTTGTTGTCTTGCCTATATACTGGGTTTTTTGGAGCTTACAGTCCCCAAGAGGGCATTTGAAGGCATAGACGACGTTAGTCTCTTTTAAAAGCGTTCTGTTTTGTGTCTGGAGAGTTTCTCATAAGTAGGCTGGCCGTTTTTCTGGTTTTATAGTAAATCGTCAGTTGTATCCTCTGATTTTTGTCTGTAGGGATAACTTTTCTATTAACAATATCTTTCAGGACCCTTTCCTCCGTTTTATGAGCTGTGGAAAAGAAGTTCCTGTAAAATAGGAACTTTGGGAAAAAATGAGAAAAAATTCTCCAAAATAGAATTTTGGAGAATTGATTTTTGATTTACCTCCAACAGTGAAAAGAAATGTACGAAAGATTGAGAAAATTCGTGATAGAATTATTAATCTTACTTTTTCGGTCATATTTAATAATATATGTCTACAGGAAAGACTGCTACCAAAATATACTAATATTAAAGCGCACGACCCAGCAGCAAGGAATCAAGCCTTCACGATAAAATATCGCCAGGATCTGATTCGTGATCAGATATACAAGGCAGAGAATGAAATCAAAGACAACAAAACGCAACTACTTCATGCTACAAACGAGTGGAGAAATAGCAACATCGACGAAAGTATCCGTACCCGCATTGAACAACACCTCGACATCCTCACAGACCAACATCACCTCAGCACTGAAACAAGGATTATCAAGAAACTAACAACATTATATGGAGGACCTATGGCAATTCCACGACCAAGAGATGGCTTCCTGAACCTTGCAGGAATTAACCTCACTGAGGACCAAGTCACTCTCCTAAATCTGGGCATAAACTGTCATGTTATGTCCAGACCGAGTGAGATGGCCCGGAAAGTAGAGTTGGAAATTCTGTTGGACGACATATTCGACCTCGAGACACAAAAGAAGGTCACTACCAAAGATACCTTACAAGCAGAACTTATTGCAGAAGGAGGAAAGAATCGAGGCAATTACAGAAGCACCATACTGTCCCCCGAGCTCAAAGCGGCAGCTAAAAGCCTTCGTGAGAACAAGGAGATAGTTGTGAGGAGAGGTGACAAGTCGCCAATATATGTCATTCTTAAAAAAGACGAATATCTGGCGAAAATGAGCATCATACTCTCTGACAAAACTAAGTTGTAAAGGGTAACGAAGGACACTACAGCCGAATTAAAAGCAAAGGTCAACAAACTGATCGAAACTGTGAACGCCAAGAAATCCGGACTCCACCTGCCAAAGATCATTGGGGAATATAAACCTGGATATGCTTATGGAAATGTCAAGACACACAAGCCTGGAAATCCACTTCGGCCAATCATTAGCCAGATACCCACACCCACGTACAGACTGGCGAAGCGACTCAACAGCCTGCTGACTCCTTATGTTCCTTGCGCCTTCAGCCTGAAGTCTCCAAAGGAATTTGTTGACTTACTGCGGGACACACGGGCCACAGGGATAAGAGCCTCGTTGGACGTAGAATTGCTGTTTACCAACGTACCTGTGGACGAGACAATCGGGATGATAGCCGACAGTGTGTATCGTGATCCAGCCTGTACTCCTCTTGACATACTAGAAAATATTCTGAGGAAACTACTCCAAGCTTGTACTAAAGAGGCACCCTTCTTGAGCCCGGATGGGCACATGTATAAGCAAGTAGATGGGGTCGCCATGGGTTCTCCCCTAGGTGTCCTGTTTGCAAACTTCTACATGGGTACCATCGAGCAAAAAGTCTTAGTCGACTTGAACTTGAAACCGGCCATATACTGCAGGTATGTTGACGACATTTTTACACAGGTACCTGATGTCAGACATCTGCAGGAGCTGAAGGAGGCATTTGAGCAGAGTTCCGTGTTGCGTTTCACTTACGAGATGGAAAAGGATGGGAAGCTGCCCTTTCTAGATGTAACAGTCATGGAAAAGAGCGGAGGTTTCCACACTGCAGTCTACACTAAGGAAACGAACATAGGAATGTGACTAAATGCCAACAGCGACTGCCCAGACAGGTACAAGAGGAGTGTTGTTAACGCATATGTCGACCGTGCTCTCAGCCACAGCTCAGAATGGAAGCAAGTCGACGAAGAACTCTGTAGGGTAAGGCAGGTCCTAGTCAACAACGGCTTCTCCAATGGTTTCGTCGAAGACATCATAAGAAGGAAAGTGAAACGCCATGCAACCTCTGAAGAGACAACTAACACAACACCTATACCCCCTATTAGACTATTTTACAGGAACTTCTTTTCCACAGCTCATAAAACGGAGGAAAGGATCCTGAAAGATATTGTTAATAGAAACGTTATCCCTACAGACAAAAATCAGAGGACACAACTGACGATTTATTATAAAACCAGAAAAACGGCCAGCCTACTCATGAGAAACTCTCCAGACACAAAACAGAACGCTTTAAAAGAGACTAACGTCGTCTATGCCTTCAAATGCCCACTTGGGGACTGTAAGCTCCAAAAAACCCAGTATATAGGCAAGACAACAACATCTCTTTCTAGGCGTTTAACGATGCATAAGCAACAGGGCTCTATTAAGGAACATATAATCTCTTCCCATAACCAAACCATCGCCAGAGAAATCCTAGTAAACAACACAGAAATCATCGATAGATACAGCGATAGCAGGCGGCTTGACGTTTGCGAGGCACTACACATCAAGAAGTCAACACCAGCAATCAACAGCCAATTATTGCACAACTATATTCTACCCACCTCAAGACTCCGCTCCAATATAGAAGCATCAAGAAATATGGACCAATAGGCTTTCTACAAACACTTCTATTCAATATCCATTGTTTCTGTTCTGTCTTGTGTTGATGCTTTTAATACCCTATTAATATCCCCTCTTGTTCTGTCTTGTGTTATGCCACATCACCCTTCCCACCTCACTCAAATGTAGATATAATATCAGAGAGACGTAAGTTCTAATCAGTTGTGTATTTGTGAAGTCTTTGAAAATGTAATAAGTTTTACGAAACGCGCCCGTGTCGCGTCAGACTAGAAATAAAAATGAATTTTGGAGAAGTGATTTTGATTTACCTCCAACAGTGAAGCGTAATGTACGAAAGATTGAGAAAATTCGTGTTAGAATTATTAATCTTACTTTTTCGGTCATATTTAATAATATATATATATATATATATATATATATATATATATATATATATATATATATATATATATATATAATATATATATATATATATATATATATATATATATACAAATAAAAATGGAAATGTTCGTTTGTTCAAAATTGCTAATCTCCGAAAGTTCTTCACCGATTGCATTGAAATTTGCACACAACGTTCAATTCGTATCCGAGCAGGTAATTATATACATTTAATATAGATGTCACGGCTGTGACGGTAAAAAAAAAAAAACATGCTTTTTCTAAAAACTGTGCTTTTCATGTGTTTTTCTTGTGAGGGAAATCTTCGAAACCTCTTTACCGATTGCTTTGAAATTTTGCACAACATTGCATTCAAATAGGCGCGTCTTTTTATATATCTACTATATACATGACTCACCTGTGACAGGTAAAAACATGCTTTTTTGAGAAACATTGCCATCTGTTGGACGTAAGAGCAACATACGGTGTAATTCCGAAAGTTCTTCCCCGATTGCTTTGAAATTTTGACACAACGTTGCAGTCCATTAGGCGCGTCTTTTTATATGCCTGCAATATAGATACCACTCCTGTGACAGGTAAAAACATGCGTTTTTGAAAAACAGTGCCATCTATTGCACATAATATCAATATTCACGCTATTCTAAGTATGTCACGAATTCCATTTCAATGTTTCCGATTGCATAAATAAATTTTATTTATATAAATTTCGATATATTTTATTTTTTATTGAAGTATTTTGTGTGACATTGTGTTGGAATTGAGCTGTTTTGTTTACCATACCATACCATTCATTTTGTAAGTATAAGTATAGATTTACCTGTGACAGGTAAAACTATGCTTTTCTTGAAAAACAACGCCATCTGTTGCATGTAAGAGCAACACACATGCTATGCTAAATATGTTACAATTAAATTTCAATGTTTCTGATTGAATTGATAAATTGAATTTTCAAAGATTTTGATTTATTTTCATTTTGATTTGATTATTTTGTGTGAATAGCATTGGAATTGAGCTCTGTTTTTTACCATATTGTTCATTTCGTGAGTATAGTTTATTTTTTAATTTTTTCATATTTACATTTCATGTTTTTATCTGTTTTTTATATTTCAGTGATGGGAACATCAGATCACTTGATGTTCCCAATTTTCTGATAGGAACATCAGACCATTTGGGAAGGCTTCGGACGAGAGAGTCAGGAATAATGGGGATAGCGAGGGGACGGAAGTGAGAGATAGTGGGGGAGGACGAGGGGACAAGGGAGGGGGTAATGGTGGGGAAGGACGAGGGGATGGGGGAGTTTGGGATGGTGAGGACGAGGGGATGGGGGAATGGAGAATGGTGGGGAGGACAAAGGGACTTGGGAACGGTGGGGAGGACAAAGGGACAGGGGAGTGGGGCATGGTGGGAAGGAAGAGGGGATGGTGGAGTGGGGAATGGTGGGGAGGATGAGGGGATGGTGAAGTGGGGAATGGTTGGGAGGCCGAGGAAACGGGTGAGGGGGGAATGGTGGGGAGGACTGGGGGACAGGGAAGGTTGCTAAGGCTCAGCAATGCACATGCGTTGCTAAGCCACAGCAACGCATGGCCGGGTACTGCTAGTGGTATAATAAATATGTTACGATTCCATTTCAATGTTTCCGATTTAATTGATAAATTGAATTTTCATAGATTTCGATTTATTTTCATTTTGATTTAGTTATTTTGTGTGACATGGCGTTGGAATTGAGCTGTGTTGTTTACCATACCACTCATTTTGTGAGTATAGTTTACTTTTGTATTTTTCATTTATTTTCAATTCGTCTTTTAACTGTTTTTTTCTTATATTTCAGTGATGGGAACGTCAGATCATTTGATGTTCCAAATTTCCTGATGGGAACATCAGATCATTTGGGAATGAATCGGACGAGGCAGTGGGGAATGGTGGGGAGGACAAGGGGAAAGGGGATTGGGGGATGGTGAGGGGACTGAGGAGGTGGGAATAGTAGGGAGGACGAGGGGATAGTTCAGTGGGGAATGGTTAGGAGGACGAGGGGATGCTGGAGTGGGGAATGGTGGGCAGGACAAAGGGACTGAGGAGGGGGAAATGGTGGGGAGGATGAGGGAACGATGGAGTAGGGAATGGTTTAGAAGCAAGTGGGATGGGGGAGTGAGGAATGGTTGGGAGGACGAGGAGACGGGGAGCAGGGAATAGTAAGGAGGGCTAGGAGACAGGGGAAGGTTGCTGTGGCTCAGCAATGCACATGCATTGCTAAGCCACAGCAACGCGTGGCCGGTACATCTAATCTATATAAATAAATATTGAAATGTTCGTTTGTTCAAAATCGCTAATCTCCGAAAGTTCTTCATCGATTGCATTGAAATTTTCACACAAGGTTTCATTCGCATCAGAGCAGGCTTTTATATAAATATTATATTGATATCACGTCTGTGACGGAAAAAACAGGCTTTTTTCGAAAAACTGTGTTTTTCATGTTTTTTTCATTTGAAAAAATCTTCAAAACCTCTTTACCGATTGCTTTGAAATTTTGACACAACGTTACATTTGAATAGGCGTATGTTTTTATATTATTACTATATACATGCCTCACCTATGACGGGAATAAACATGTTTTTTTTATAACAGCGCTTCTGTTGGACGTAAGAGCAACACACACTGTTATCTCCCAAGATTCTTCACTGATTGTTTTGAAATTCTGATACAACGTTCCATTTGAATATGCGCGTGTTTTTATATGCCTACTATATAGATGCCACACCTGTGACAGGTAAAAACATAATTTAAAGAAAAAACAGCGTAATCTGCTGAACGTAATAGCAACACTCACATGCTATACTAAATATGTCATGATTTCCACTTCAGTGTTTCCGATTGCATCAATAAATTGAATTTTCATAGATTTTGATTTAATTATTTTGTGTGACATTGTGATGCAATTGAGCTGTGTTGTTTACCACAGCGTTTATTTCATAAGTATAAGAGTAGATGCCACACTTGTAAAGGGTAAAAACATTCTTCTTTTTTTAAGAAACAGCGCCATCTGTTGCATGTAAGAGCCATACACACTATAATATATATGTTACGATTCCATTTCAATGTTTCCGATTGTATTGACAAATTAAATTTTCGTATATTTCGATTTTTTTTTATCTTTATTTAATTATTTTGTGTGATATTGCGTTAGAATTCAGCTGTGTTGTTTACCATACTGTTCATTTAGTGAGTATAAGTATAAATGTCACACACCTGTGACTGTAAAAACATGCATTTTGAAAAACAGCACCATCTGTGTACATAAGAACATTCACGCAATACTAAATAATGTTATGATTCCATTTCAATGTTTTCTGATTTAATTGATAAATTGAATTTTCATAGATTTCGAATTATTTTCATTTTGATTTAATTATTTTGTGACACTGCCTTAGAATTGAGCTTTGTTGTTTACCATACCGTTCATTTCAAGAGAATAGTTTATTTTTTATTTCTTCATTGTTTTCCATTTCATTTTTTAATTGTTTTTCTTACATTTCAGTGGTGGGAACATCAGATCATTTGACTTTCCCAATTTTCTGATGGGAACATCAGATCACTTGGGAATGCATCTTACGAGGGAGTGGGAAATGGTGGGGAGGACGAGGGGACGGGAGTGGGGGATGGTACTGGGGACGACGGACAAGGTAGGAGTAATGGTGGGGAGGACGAGGAGACGGGGGGATGGGGACAAGGGGGACAGGAGAATGGGAGAATGATGGGAAGGACAAGGAGACAGGAGAGGGGGGGGGAAGTGTGGAGGATGAGGGGACAGGGGAATATTAGGGAGGCCGGGGGATGGAGGAGTGGGAGATGGAGGAGAGTACTAGGGGACGGTGGATCTCTTACGGGATCTACTCCTAAAGTATAACTTAACTTTAACACCAATTGTTGTAACTCATAAAATTGTGCATTAAACATAATTATTTGTACTTTAATGATTCATTTTATAAACAAACATTTGGCATGTCGATGGGTCAATCCCCTCTCCCCTGTTTTGAGCAATTTGTACATGGAGTGTTTTGAAACAAACATCCTACCCAGGATCTTATCCTCGAATTTGGTTTTCGTATAGGTACGTTGACGATATTTTATGCTTGTGGCTGGCTAACCATTACCAAACTGTCTTTCTCATTCAACTTAATTCGCTGGTTCCATCAATTAAATTCAATATTGAGAATGAAATGAATGGTGTTCTGCCTTTTTTAGACAGCATGATTCATAGAATCGGTAGGAGTTCCAAATTCTATGTGTATAGGAAAATTACCAATGTGTGCTTGTATGTTCATTTTACTCAAGTCATCATGTTCAGGTTAAGCATGCACTTTTTTCTGGTATGTTTCTCAGAGCCTTCAGGGTTTGCAGTCCAGAATTTTTTGATGAAGAAATAACGAATGTATTTGAAATTGGTAAGAAGTTTAAATTCCCAAAATCGGTCTTGGATCTTGCGTTTGGTCAAGCAAATGGACGTTCTACAAACAAGTTCCCAAGTCTAAACCTGAACTAAAAAACTCGTTGGTATTACCATATTTTGATGGTCTAGTAAATCTTGCTCCAGCCCTGAAAATCCTTATTATTAACTCAGTGTTAAAAAATGATATTCACTTAAGTCCATGTTAATTAAGAACTCCGCCCTCGTCTGTAGCAGGTTGTGTGTATTCCATCCCTTGTAATGAGTGTGCATGTATTTACATCGGCCAGATTGGTAAATCTCTTTCCTGACGTTTTAAAACAACATTCGCATGCTATTCGTACAGCCCAGCACTCCAGTGCATTGTATTTACATTCCGTTTGTGCGATCATTCTATCGACGTCAGAGGGGCAAAATGTATTGTTAAAAGTAAGGATTTCGTTGAACGAAATGTGATAGAGTCCACTCTGATCAAACAATGTAACAACAGCCTTAATGTGAACCCTGGTATGTACAAGATGGATCCCCATATAAGCTTCAATATAGCACATCAATACAAAATAGCATCCATTTAACCTGTTTGGTACTTTTATATATCTTCCAGTTATGGATATTAATAGGGATCTGCTCTTATGGACCAATGCATCTTACGAGGGAGTGGGAAATGGTGGGGAGGACGAGGGGGACGGGAGTGGGGGATGGTACTGGGGACGACGGGACAAGGGAGGGAGTAATGGTGAGGAGGACGAGGAGACGAGGGGTTGGGGACAAGGGGACAGGGAGAATGGAGAATGATGGAAGGACAAGGAGACAGGAGAGGGGGGGGGGGAAAGTGTGGAGGATGAGGGGACAGGGGAATATTAGGGAGGCCGGGGGATGGAGGAGTGGAGATGGAGGAGAGTACGAGGGGACGGTGGAGTGGGGAATGGTTAGAAGGACGAGGGGACGGTGGAGTGGGGGATGGTGGGGAGGACATAGGGAAGGGGGAGGGAGGAAATGGTAGGGAGGACGAGGGGACAGGGGAGGGCGAATGGTGGGGAGAACTGGGAGACAAGGGGAAGGTTGTTGTGGCTCAGCAACGCACATGCGTTGCTGAGCGCAGCAACGCGTGGCCGGGTACAGCTAGTCTATATAAATAAAAGTGTAAATGTTCGTTTGTTTATAATTGATAATCTCTGAAAGTTCTTCACTGATTACTTTGAAATTTTCACACAATGTTCCATTCGCATCTGAGCGGGTTTATATATACATACTATATAGATGTCACGTCTGTGACAAGAAAAAACATGCTTATTTTGAAAAACTGTGTTTTCATGTGACGGGAAATCTTCGAAACCTCTTTATCGATTGCTTTGAAATTTTGACACAATGTTGCATTCCAATATTCGTGTGTTTTATATGCCTTTTATATACATGCCTCACCTGTGACAGGAAAACACTTAAAACAAAACAGCACCATCTGTTGGACATAAGAGCAATACATGCTGTAATTCCGAAATTTCTTCACCAATTGCTTTGAAATTTTGACACAACGTTCCTTTCGAATGTGCGCGTGATTTGTATACCTACTCTATAGATGCTTACTTGAGAAAGGTAAAAACATGTTTTTTTTTTTTTATAAACAGCTTCATCTGTAACACGTAATAGCAACACACGCTATACTAAGTATGTTAACATTCCATTTCACCGTTTTTGATTGCAATGACATATTGAATTTTCATAGATTTTGATTTATTTTCATCTTGATTTAATTATTTTGTGTGACATTGCATTGGAATTGAGCTGTGTTGCTTACCATGCAATTCATATCTTATGCATAAGTATAGATACCTTACCTATAACAGGAAAATACATCCTTTTCTTGAAAAACTGTACCCTCTGTTGCACGCTATACTAAATATGTTATGATTCCATTTCAATATTTCCGATTTCATTGATAAATTGAATTTTCATAGATTTTGATTTTATTTTCATTTTTATTTAATTATTTTGTTTGACAAAGCATTGTAATTGAGCTGTGTTTTTACCATTCAACTCATTTTGTGAGGTATAGTTTATTTTTGTACTTTTCATTGTTTTTCATTTCGTTTTTTAAAAAGAATTCATTTCGGTTTTTTTTCAATTATTTTTTTAAAAATTGGTTAGGAGGACGAGGGGATGGTGGGGAAGATAAAGGAGGAGGAGGGAGGGGGATGATGATGGGGAGGTTGAGTGTACGGGGAAGTGGGGAATAGTTGGGAGGACTAGGCGATAAGGAAGTGGGGAATGGTTGGGAGGACCTGGAAAAAGGGGAGGGGGGGGTTTGGTGCGGTGGACTGGAGACTGGGAAAAGGTTGCTGTAGCTCAGCAAGACCACATGTTGCTAAGCCACAGCAACAGCCACAGCAAACGTGTGGCCGGGTACAGCTAGTGTATATATATATATATATATATATATATATATATATATATATATATATATATATATATATATATATATATATGGTGAGCCGCTGAAGGGATCCGGCGTGAGCCGGCCTGGAGCCGCCACTGGTGCAGATCTTGGTGGTAGTAAGTCTAAATAAAAATGAAAATAAATATATATATATAATATATATATATATATATATATATATATATATATATATATATATATATATATATATATATATATAATTATTAAATATGACCGAAAAAGGTAAGATTAATAATTCTAACACGAATTTACTCATTATTTCTTTTGTTTCTTTCACTGTCCATGGTAATTGAAAAAATCCGTTCTACAAAATTCGTTTTATTTCAAGTCTGACGCAACACTTGAATGCTTTTCGTAATAACTTATTACATTTTCAAAGACTTTAGTTTACACACGACACAACTATAACCTGCAAACACTAAACAGAATTTCTTACTATGCTATAATTCAAACAGCTTTTCATTTTATATACCTGCATTTGGGTGAGGTGATATGTTAAAAACAGTTTTGGATGAGGTGAAAGCAAACTTTCAACACAAGATAGAACACGAAATATTGGGTAATAAATGCAAAGGGCCTATTGGCCCATATTTCTTTATGCTTTTATATTGGTGCAGAGTTTTGAAGTGGGTAGAATATAGTTGTGCATTAATTAGCTGTTGATTGCTGGTGTTGACTTCTTAATGTGAAGTGCCTCGCAGATATCAAGCCGCCTGCTATCGCTGTATCTATCGATGATTTCCGTGTTTTTTGTTAAGACTTCTCTGGTGATGTTTGTTTGTGGGAAGAGATTATACGTTCCTTAATGGAGCCCTGTTGCTTATGCATCGATAATCGCCCTGAAAGAGATGTTGTTGTCTTGCCTATATACTGAGTTCTTTGAGGCTTACAGTCCCCAAGTGGGCATTTGAGGGCATATACGACATTGGTCTCTTTCAAAGCGTTCTGCTTTGTGTCTGGAGAGTTTCTCATGAGTAGGTTGGAAGTTTTCTTGGTTTTATAGTAATCGTCAATTGTATCTTCTGATTTTTGTCTGTAGGGAAACGTTTCTGTTAACAATATCTTTCAGAACCCTTTCCTCTGTTTTATGAGCTGTGGAAAAGAAGTTCCTGTAAAATAGTCTAATAGGGGGTACAGGTGTTGTGTTAGTTGTCTCTTCAGAGGTTGCATGGCGTTTTACCATCCTTCTTATGATGTCTTAATCGAAACCATTGGAGAAGCCGTTGTTGACTAGGACCTGCCTTACCCTACACAGTTCTTCATTGACTTGCTTCCATCCTGAGCTGTGGCTGAGAGCACGGTCGACATAAACATTAACGACACTCCTCTTTGTACCTGTCTGGGCAGTCACTGTTGGCATTGAGGCATATTCCTATGTTTGTTTTCCTTAGTATAGGCTGCAGTGTGGAAACCTCCACTCCTTTCCATGACTGCTACATCTAGAAAGGGCAGCATCCAATCCTTCTCAATCTCGTAAGTGGAAACGCAAAACAGAATTCCGCTCAAATGTCTCCTTCAGCTCCTGCAGAGTCTGACATTAGGTACCTGTGTAAAAATGTCGTCACATACCTGCAGTATATGGCCAGTTTGAAGTTCATTTCGACTAAGACCTTTTGTTCCATGGTACCAATGTAGAAGTTCGCAACAAAAATCATCGGTAGATACTGCGATAGCAGCGGCTTGATATCTGCGAGGCACTACAATTAAGAAGTCGACACCAGCAATCAACAGCCAATTAATGCACAACTATATTCTACCCACTTCAAGACTCCACACCAATATAGAAGCATCAAGAATATGGCAATAGGCCCTTTGCAGTTACTTCTATTCTTCTCTTTAACTTACAAAATATTATACCCATTGTTTCGTGTTCTGTCTTGTGTTGAAAGTTTGTTTTCACCTCATCCAAACTGTTGTAACATATCACCCTCACCCAAATGCAGGTATAAAATCAAAGCCGTTCAAACTCTGTTCAGTGTTTGCAGGTTATAGTTGTGTACTCACCAATATGTACTCACCTATATGTGCTTGCAGGATCGAGCATTAACTCTTGGATCCCGCCTTTCCAGCTATCAGTTGTTTACAGCAATGACTCCTGTCCCATTTCCTATCATACTAGTTTTAAAGTATGAATAGTATTTGCTTCCACAACCTGTTCCCCAAGTGCATTCCATTTTTCCACTACTCTCACGCTAAAAGAAAACTTCCTAACATCTCTGTGACTCATCTGAGTTTCCAGTTTCCACCCATGTCCCCTCGTTCTGTTATTATTATGTGTGAACATTTCATCTATTTCCACTTTGTCAATTCCCCTGAGTATTTTATATGTCCTTATCATATCTCCTCTCTCCCTTCTTTTCTCTAGTGTCGTAAGGTTCAGTTCCTTTAGCCGCTCTTCATATCCCATCCCTTCGTAACTCTGGGACAAGCCTCGTCGCAAACCTCTGAACCTTCTCCAGTTTCTTTATGTGTTTTCTTCAGTTGGGGCTCCATGATGGCGCGGCATACTCTAAGACGGTCTCACGTAGGCAGTGTAAAGCGCCCTAAAGGCCTCCTCATTTAGGTTTCTGAATAAAGGTCTAATTTTCGCCAAGTGTAGAGTACACTGCTGTCGTTATCCTATTTATATGTGCCTCAGGAGTTAGATTAGGTGTCACATTCCACTCCCAGTCTCTTTCTCGAATCGTTACAGGTAGGCCTGTTCCCTTCATTGTGTACTGTCCCTTTGGTCTCCTGTCACCTGATCCCATTTCCATAACTTTACATTTACTGGTGTTAAACTCCAGTAGCCATTTCCCTGACCATCTCTGCAGCCTGTTTAAGTCCTCTTGGAGGATCCTACAATCCTCGTCTGTCACAACTCTTCTCATTAATTTTGCGTCCATCCGCAAACATTGACATCTATGATTCCACTCCTGTAAACATATCATTTACGTAAATTAGAAAGAGGATTGGTCCCAGCACCGATTCCTTGAGGTACTCCACTTGTTACTGGTTCGCCAGTCCGACTTCTCGCCTCTTACCATTACCCTCTGGCTCCTTCCTGTTAGGTAGTTCTTCACCCATACTAGGGCCTTTCCGCTTACTCCTGCCTGCCTCTCAAGTTTGTATAGCAGTCTCATGTGCCGTACTGTATCAAAGGCCCTTTTGGCAGTCAAGAAATATGCAGTCTGCCCAGCCTTCTCTGTCCTGCCTTATCCTTGTTACTTTAATCATAGAATTCTAAAAGGTTTGTTAGGCATGATTTCCCTGTCCAGAACCCATGTTGGTGCTTGTTTACAAACCCAATGCTCTCCAGGTACTCAACAAGTCTTAGCCTAATTATTCTTTCAAGTATTTTGCAGGGGATGCTTGTCAGTGATACGGGTCTGTAGTTAAGTGCCTCCTCCTATCACCTTTCTTGAAAATCGGTACGATATTTGCCTCCTTCCAGCAACTGGGCAATTCTCCCGACATAAGTGACTCATTAAAGATCATTGCCAGATGCACGCTGAGAGCCTGCGCTGCCTCTTTAAGTATCCACGGTGATACTTTGTCTGGTCCAACAGCTTTATTTGCATCCAGTGTTGTCAACTGTTTCATTACATCCTCTGCTGTCACCTCTATATCTGATAGTCTTTCATCTTGGGTAATCTCTTCTAACAACGGGAGCTGCTCAGGGCTCGGTTGTGAACACTCCATGGAATTTTGCATTCAGTACCTCGCAGATTTCCTTGTCGCTTTCTGTATATGCCCTTTCTGTTTTCCTCAGTCTTGTCACTTGGTCATTTACCGACATCTTCCTTCTTATATGGCTATGTAGGAATTTTGGTTGCTTTTTCGCTTTGACTGCAATATCATTCTCATAATTTCTTTCCGACACTCGTCTTATGTTAATGTAATCATTCCTAGCTCTGTTACATCTAATCCTGTGTGTGTGTAAACTAAAGTGTTTGAAAATGTAATAAGGTTTTACGAAACGCGTTCAAGTGGTCGCATCAGACTAGAAATAAAAATGAATTTTGGAGAACTGATTTTTCAATTACCATTGACAGTGAAAAGAACCATAAGAAATATTGAGAAAATTCGTGTTAGAATTATTAATCTTACTTTTTCGGTCATATTTAAATAATAATATATATATATATCTATATATATATATATATATATATATATATATATATATATATTATATATTAAGATGAATAGGAAAACCAGGGATATACTGAACATCTTGTTTCAGATTCTTTACCTTAAAATGCATACCGTTTCGAATACTTCTCGTATTCATCATCAGATCTAAAAAAAAAAAAAAAAAAAAAAAAAAAAAAAAAAGAAATCACAGTCAAATAACTGGTACACTAAGAACTCATACTGAACAATTGCCTATCAAGAAAGGAAAATGAATAAAAAACAAAACACTTAAGCTTACTTTAAGTGATCAATACAAATAAAACTTATTAACTGTCACATATATGCTAATTCGAAAATCCATTAAATTACAAGAGGAATTTTATAACTACTAAAACAAACCATACTCTTAAACTTACGCGAAGTGATCAACAGGAGTGAAACTTGATAACTAACACATAAATACTAAACACTATTTCAAATATTCATATAATGACTACAAATCTACAAAAAATGTATATAAAATGCAAGCAGAATAAGCGACAATTATAAAGTACTAACCAAAATCTTATAAAAATTCAAATATTAAACAATCTAAACACCAAAAAATGTATTATATATCCTAAATAAAAAGATTATACTAATGTACCATGTCAAGACTTAAAATAAGTAAGAAAAGGAAAAGACATGGTAAACTAAACAAAATTATAATAAAATTAAACTGCCAGAATGAACTATAAATCCAATTACAGGGCCTACTGTGCACTATACAGTGCACAATTGAACAGCCGAAAGGTTGCTATTTAACAGAGGCCGCAGCTCCTTTATATATAGGATTCCATTACTCACAAATCTGACTGGCCATTCATACAAGTGTCCAGAATTTTAAAATCAGATTCCAGCAGAGAATGATTAAACTCATAACAATGGTTTCTAATCTCCGAAAATGCTGGTTTAGACAATGGTAATCCAGTCCAAAAGATACTCCCCGGTGCTCAAGTATCTTAATCTTGTAGTTCCGAATGGAACTCCCGATATATCCAGCATTACAGCTGGAACAATTATACATATATACGACATTAGAGCACAGGGGGGTTAGGCACTTTATCTTTAAATTTAAAATAAGTGCCTACGGTATTTGTATTGACAAAAATAAATCTAAAGTCTACTTGAGGATAACAATGCTGTAACAGTTTCCTCAGACGACTCCTTACAGAAAAACTAATAGTGCCATAAAATGGTAATTTAATATATTTAATATCCCTTTCTACTGTAGTAATCCTACACGATGGGTGAAACTTCTTATTTAAGAAATTCCTTATAAAGGTATAAACCATATGCACAGGATAACCATTATTTGAAAAAAAATTCACAAGAAAATTAATTTCTTGATCAAAGTTATTCCAATTTGAACATAAAACAAAGTCTCTATTCAGTAGAGTATTAATTGCATTTTTCTTAAAAATATTAGGAACAAAAGAATTAAAATTTAAACCTAAACCAGTAAAAGTTGGTTTTCTAAAAACATTAGTGTGAACCCATTAAGGTTATTCACTTTAACATCAAGAAATGACAATTAATTATCCACTTCACACTCTGCAGTAAAACGTATATTACTATGTTGTGCATTAAGATACTCTCTAAATTTCTCAACATGACATTGATCCTTAAATAACAAAAAAGTGTCATCTACATATCTCCTGTATAAGACTGGTTTAAAGGCCAAAGGACATTTATCAAGCCAATTTATTTCATAAAACTCAAAAAAGCATTAGCCAGTGCAGGACCTAAGGGAGACCCCATTGCTACTCCATCAATTTGTTTATAATATATATTATTAAACATAAAGACAGTCTTTAACCGCTAATTCTAACAACCGTCTGAACATTTTACTACAAAATCCAGACACTAAATTAGTGTCAGCAAATAATTGATTTACACAAATATCAATGGTTTCCAACAAAGGAATATTAGTAAAGAGTGATTCAACATTGAAACTCACCATTATAGTTGGGAACTCAAAATTTAAAGAGGAAAGTTCCTTTACAAAATCTGAGAATTTCTCACAGTAAATTCATTATACGTTAATGGTTCTAATAATGGAACCAGAAACTTTGCCAGTTTGTAATTAAAAGTGCCAATCGCTGATAAAATGGGACGAATCGAATATACCTGTTTGATGAACTTTAGGTAACCCATATATGATGCCTGGCTTAGAGCCAGTTGCAAGCAATTTTGTATAATCAAAAAGAAAGTCTTTCAAACCTCTTAAAACTCTATTTAGTTTATCCTCACATTTCAAAATATACGAAACGGGGTCTATATCAACCAACTTAAATATAGAGGGGTCTTCTAACAACCTTTCAACCATATTCACATAATCTAACTTGTCCAAAACCACTATACCCCTACCTTTATCTGGTCTAGTATTACTAGACCAGATAAAGGTAGGGGTATAGTAGTTTTGGACAAATTAGATTATGTAAATCAGGTTGATACTCATACTGCATACTCCAGGCCAATCCTGGAGTATGCAGCCCCAGCATGGAGACCATATCTAGTCAAGGATAAGACTAAACTGGAAAAGGTTCAAAGGTTTGCCACCAGACTAGTACCCGAGCTGATAGATATGAGCTACGAGGAGAGACTACGGGAATTAAACCGCACTTCGCTGGAAGACAGAAGAGCTAGGGGGGACATGATCACCACATTCAAGATTCTGAAGGGAATTGATAGGGTAGATAAAGACAGTCTATTTAACACAAGGGAAACATGCACAAGGGGACACAGGTGGAAACTGAGTGCCCAAATGAGCCACAGAGATATTAGAAAGAACTTTTTTAGTGTCAGAGTGGTTGACAAATGGAATGCATTAGGAAGTGATGTGGTGGAGGCTGACTCCATACACAGTTTCAAGTGTAGATATGATAGAGCCCAATAGGCTCAGGAATCTGTACACCTGTTGATTGACGGTTGAGAGGCAGGACCAAAGAGCCAGAGCTCAACCCCCACAAACACAACTAGGTGAGTACAACTAGGTGAGTACACACACACAATCACACACACCAACCACACACACACACTCACACTCACACACACACAAGTAGTAGGGATGACACCGCACAGACGATATTTTGTTTCTGGGAAATATCGTGTCTGTGAGTCAGGGTTTTCAGTTAAATAGAAATATCGTGTTTGTGGCACAGGGTTTTTCAGGTAAATTTGGGCAGTCAGAGATTTGGAAGTAAGGAATTCTTATGAAAAAAATAATTTCCGAGATTTTAGAAGTTTGTTAAAAGTTCTTATAATGAAAATAAGTAGGAAAATCTTAAAGAAATTTTTTAGAAAATATTGTGTTTGTGTCACAGCATTTCCAGGTGAACTCTATGGACATATTTTGCCTGTTTTCAACTTCGGAAATATCGTGTTTATGGCACAGGGTTTTCAGGTAGATTTTGAAATATCGTGTTTGTGTCTTCAGGTGTTCCAGGTGAATTTGGCCAGTCACAGATTTGGAGTTAAGGAATTCTTATGAGGAAAATAATTTCTGAGATTTTAAAGGTTTGCTAACCGTTCTAATGGGGGAAATTAAAATTTTTTGAGAGTTCAGTTTTAAGAAAATATTTCAGAGTTTCAAATAATCATAGAAGTTTATTTATATGTTTATGACCAAATTTTGTAAAAAAAAAAACATTTTCAGCGAATACTGTCTTAGACAATTTGTTAAGGAAAACAGACATCGTAGCCATTACATTTAGTTTTATAAGCATTTATATCAGAAAATAGTTTAAGCTCAAAATTCGTCAGAGTCCAGTTTTCTAGCAAAATTCATCAGAGTCAAGTTTTAGCCAGAAAATTAACAGAGTTCAATTAACAACAGAAATTTGTCAGAGTCCTGTAATCTACCAGAATTTGTCAGAGTCCACTTTGTGAGCAAAATTCGTCAGAGTCCTTTGAGCAAAATTCGTCAGAGTCCTGTAATCTGTGAAAATTTGACAGAGTCCATTTTATACCCGAAAATAGTCAGAGTCCAATTATCAACAGAAATTCGGCAGAGTCCAGTTTTCTAGCAAAATTAGTTGAGACAGTTTTAAGCTCAAATTTCATCAGAGTCCACTTATCAACAGAAATTCGTCAGAGTCCAATTAACGACAGAAATTTGACAGAATCCATTTTCTACCCAATTTTCATCAGAGTCCAGTTTATACCAAAAATTCGCCAGAGTCCAGTTTATGCCTGAAATAATCAGAGTCCAGTTCATGATCGAAATTAATCAGAGTCCAATTGAAGACCCAAATTTGACAGAGACCACATTTTCGCTACTAGCAGTTCAATCTCCCTGAAATTTTATACAGTCATATTTCAGTTGTAGTAAATAAGATCAAGTCAGTTACTGAGCTCCAGCTCTCATCCCCACCTTAGTTTTCTCGCGTATCTTTGTAAATAACCCATCAATTTCCCTTAAATTTTTACCCTCTGTATTTCTGACATAGTAAATATGATGTAAACAATTATAAAACTCTAGCTCTTGTCCTCTGTCCAAGTTCACTCCTGTAAATTCATTACTATCAGTCCAAATCCCCCTGAGATTTGAACACTCAACTACAATTTCAGACCCCCCTGCAAATAAATCAAATGCAAATTATCGAGTTCCAACTCATGTTCTTCACTTAGTTCAATGTTCATCAAATTATTTCAGATCAAGTCTCTCTCCAGTCTATCAAAGTAAACATCATTTCCTTTAATACCCTTTTTGTACTCAGCTCTGTAATATTCACACGGTCATATAACACCTTACCTTCAATACCTTTTGTTTACCCAAGTAAGCAATAATCACACGGTCAAAATCTCACCGTACGCTTTCCCTTCCTTACCTTCTCATCCCCAACTTATCCAATCTTCAATAATCATACTGTATTTGCATATTTTCTCTATATTCAGCTGTGTTCTTCATATTTTTTCCATGTTTTCTGTGTTCACTCCATATTTTACAAATGTTCACAGCATGCTCAGTTCAAATTTTTTCTACCATTTTCCCCGTATGTTCACTATGTTCTTTGTCATGTTTTCATGTACATCATATGTTCTCTGTATAACTTTTATACTCAATATTCATGTTCTCAATGTTCTTAGCTGGTTCTTCACATGTTCAGTGCTCATTCTTTGTATTCCCTATGTTCCTTATCATGTCTTCATATTCTCTATAAGTTCATATTCCCTGCATGTTCACTCTATTCATGAACTTTTTCTTACATGTTTTCTGTGTTCACCGTATGTTCACTGTGATCATTCCCCTACTTAACCTCAATTTTTTTTATGTTCTTTGTTTCTTTAAACCAATTTGTTTCTTCCATTCACTAACTAGTTCTTTGTCAAATAATATTATACTGCAAGACAGTTCCTTCAACAATTTTAGTCATCAAGTTTTTATTTGCAAAACTATGTCAAAGTAATTCTCGTAGTCAACATAATAGTTCTACCAACCCCGTTCTTAAACAAATCTACACTTTATTCAGTTCCAAATTTACAAAGACAAACCTTTCTTGTAACTTCTTAACTAAAAATCTTTCGTCAATCAACTAAAACATAGTCACTTTCCTCATTTCTCAACTAAACTTATTATCCAATCAACCAAAAAATAGTCAAAGGAATCTTTCCAACACTGTTCATAACTAAACTTATTCCCTAGTCATCAGAAAATAACCGTGTTCTTCATGTTTCATTGTCATTTCATAACTAAAATTATCCATCAATCAACAGAAAAAGTCATATTCGTCATCATTGTTCCTAACTAAAATTATGTTTTGTCAAGTAAGAAAAAATAACCAAAGATACCTTTAATCGCTGTTCTTAACTGACATTATACTTTGGGGAGCACAAAAATAGTCTCCCTCGTCATGTTTTGTCTTTTTCCTTAACTAAACGTATTCATCAGTCAACTAAAAAATAGTTACTTCATCATGTTTCCTTGTCATTTCTTAACTGAAATATCACTTCTCTCATCTGAAAATAGTCATATGTAGCATCTTTCCAACACTGTTCTTAACTAAAGTAACCTTTCACTTCGGTAAAATAGTCATTTTACCGAAGTCGTCGTCCCTTCAACTTCTAGCGTGTGGTCTGATCAAAATAGTCATATTCATCATTGTTCCTAACTAAAATTATATGTCGTTAAGTAAGAAATATAGTCAAAGACACTCTTCGAGACATCAAGGACTTACTCAAAGACATCAAAGTTGCACTCAAAGACATCCTTTGAGACATCAAAGACATCCTTTAAGACTTCAAGGGGACTCTTCGAGATATCAAAAGACACTCTCAAACACTCAAAAATTTACTCGCATCCTCAAAGTTATTCTCAGAGTCATCAAAAAGTTAATCTCAGTCATCAAAATGTTATTCTCTAAGTAACCTTTCGTTCATCAGAGAAACTTTATAAGACATCTTCGTTCATTAAAGTTAATCTCAGAGGCATAAAAGTTATTCTCAGAGCTAACAAAATTATTCTCGATGTCATCAAAAAGTATTTTCTCGTTCATCAAAGTTAATCTCAGAGTTAACAAAGGTAATCTCTAACTCACTCTCGTTCATCAAAGTTGCACTCAAAGACATCCTTTGAGACATCAAAGACATCCTTTAAGACATCAAAGTTATTCTCAGAGGCGTAAAAGCTATTCTCAGAGACATAAAAGTTATTCTCAGAGACATGAAAGTTATTCTCAGAGACATAAAAGTTATTCTCTAAGTAACCTTTCGTTCGTCAGAGAAACTTTCTAAGACATCTTCGTTCATTAAAGTTAATCTCAGAGGCATAAAAGTCATTCTCAGAGCTATCAAACTTGTTCTCAAAGTCATCAAAGTTATTCCAAGAGCCGTCAAAGTTAATCTAAGACATCATCTTTCATCAAAGATATTCTCTCTAAGCCATCAATGTTCTTCTCTAACTCACATTTGTTCATCAAAGTTGATCTCAGAGATAACAAAGGTAATCTCTAACTCACTCTCGTTCATCAAAGTTGTTTCAAAGACATCAAAGTTAATCTCAGAGTTATCCAAAGATATTCTCATGTTCACAAAAGTTATTCTGAGCTATCAAAGTTAATCTCAGACATCTTCGTTCATAAAAGTTATTCTCAGAGACATCTAAAGTTATTCTCTAAGACATCAAAGTTATTCTAAGAGCTATCAAAAGTTATTCTCAGTCATGATATGTTATTCTCTAAGTAACCTTCTGTTCATCAAAGACATTCTCTAAGTCCTCAAAGTTATTCTCTAAGACAACAAAGTCATCAAAAAGTTATTCTCAGAGTCACCTTCGTTATTCAAAGAAGCCTTCTGAGACATCCTCGTTCAACAAAACTGTCCTCAGAGCCATCAAAAAAGTTAAATACAGTTATCAATGTTATTCCAAGAGACATCAAAAGTTAATCTAAGACATCATCTTTCATCAAAGTTATTTTAGAGACCTCTAAAGTTATTATGTAAGACATAAAAGTTATTCTCAGAGTCATCAAAGTTGTTCTCTAAGACATCTTTGTTCATCAAAGTTGTTCTCTAAGACATCAATGTTGTTCTCTAAGACATCAAAGATGTTCTCTAAATCATAAAAGTTAATCTCTAAGTCACCTTCGTTTATTAGAGAAACTTTCCAATCCATCTTCGTTGATCAAAGTTATTCTCAGAATCATCAAAGAGATCTCTAATTCACCTTCGTTCACCAAAAAGTTGTTCTCTAAGACACCTTCGTTCATCAAAGAAACTCTCCTTCCATCATGTTATTCTTTAAGACATCTTCAGTCACAAAATTTCTCTCCAAAATGCAACTAGTTCAGCTTTTCATACCAAACCTGCACTTCTGTTAAAATATATTTTCTTAGTCACTTTACCCTAAAACTGTTCTCTGAACTACACTGCTCAAAACCTACGTAACCTATCCTCTCCACCCAATGTTACTTAGTTAACGTAACGTTCCTAAACCTAACTTTACCTATCCTAACTTGACTTACCTTACCTTTACCTATCGTATCTAACTTAACCTGCATAACCTAACTTTACCTATCGTAACATAACTTACCTTTACCTTACTTATCTTACCTAACTTACCTAACTTATCATGCTTAACCTAACTTACCTAACCTAACCTAACTTATCCTGCTTAACCTAACTTACTTTACCTTACCTAACTTATCTAACTTACGCTGCTTAACCTAACTTTACCTATCCTAACTTAACTTACCTTACCTTACCTATCTTACCTAACTTACCTAACTTAACCTGCTTAACCTAACTTCACCTATCCTAACATGACTTACCTTACATTACCTATCTTACCTAACTTAACCTGCATACCCTAACTTTACCTATCCTACCTACCTTACCTTACCTATCTTACCTAACTTACCTAACCTAACCTAACTTAACTTACCTTACCTTACCTATCTTACCTAACTTAAACTGCTTAACCTAACTTACCCTACCTTACCTATCTTACCTACCCTACTTTACCTAACTTAGCCTGCTTAACCTACCTTACCTAACTTAACCTGCTTAACCTAACTTACGTAACCTAACTTGCTTTACCTAACTTAATCTTACATTCCCAAACTGATGTATCCTAACTTATCTAGTCCAACCAGACATGATCTAACTTACATAAGTATTCCTGCTTGTTTTTTGTGTTTCGTCAATCATTGTCTCATATTTATTTACTCATTCAAGGGTTAATTTCTCAAATGGACATTTTTTGCATTTCAAATGTTATTTGTTTAAGATTGGGTGTTTAACCATTTCAAAGGATTTTGTTACATATGGGAATTTACTCATTTCAAAGGGCTAATTTCTCAAATGGTCATTTTTGCAGATCAAGGGTTATATGTTAAAGTTCATCAAGTTGCTCATAAGTTGTATTTATTATGTTTGTTATCATTTATTCTTATTCCCCAACCCTTAACCTAACCTCTTGTAATCTTAGTGTATTTAGTAGGTTCTATCATATGTTCTTATTCCCCAACCCTTTAAGCTAACCTTTCAGATGTAGTTTATTGTGTTTTTGACGTATTTGTTGAATATATTATCCTTTTCATAACCTTTCAGATGTAGTTTTGTTTCTCCTTTGTATATTTTTACCCAAACCCACCATCCCACTTAACCTTCTTTTACTTTGTTTCTCCTACTCCTTCTAACCTTCCTTTCTATCTCTCTCCCTTATTCTCTCTCTTCCTCCCCCTCTCTCTCACTCATTTGCTCAAATCTCTCTTGTTTCTCAAATTCAAGTCTTAATGCTCCCATTCTCTCACCCTCACTCTCATTCACTTAGTTTTTTTTTTTCAAATTCAAGTCTTAGTGCTCCCATGCTCTTCCTCCCCCTCTCTCTCTCTTACTCTTTTCTCCTCTTTTCATGCTCTCACTCCCTTGCTCTCTTGTTTTTCTCAATTTCAAGTCTAGTAGATCTGATTCTTTACTATTGTAATTTTATTATTACTAAGATAAAAAATGAACTTATATATGAAAACAATGTAAAAGAAGGAAAGAAGGTTAAGTGGGATGGTGGGTTTGGGTAAAAATATACAAAGGAGAAACAGAACTACATCTGAAAGGTTATGAAAAGGATAATATATTCAACAAATACGTCAAAAACACAATAAACTACATCTGAAAGGTTACCTTAAAGGGTTGGGGAATAAGAACATATGATAGAACCTACTAAATACACTAAGATTACAAGAGGTTAGGTTAAGGGGTTGGGGAATAAGAATAAATGATAACAATCATAATAAATACAACTTATGAGCAACTTGATGAACTTTAACAAATAACCCTTGATCTGCAAAAATGACTATTTGAGAAATTAGCCCTTGAAACGAGTAAATTCCCATATATAACAAAAATCCTTTGAAATGGTTAAACACCCAATATTAAACAAATAACACTTGAAATTCAAAAATGTCCATTTGAGAAATTAACCCTTGAAATGAGTAAATGAATATGAGACAATGATTGACGAAACACAAAAGACAAGCAGGAATAATTATGTAAGTTAGATCATGTCTGGTTGGACTAGATAAGTTAGGATACATCAGTTTGGGAATGTAAGATTAAGTTAGGTAAAGCAAGTTAGGTTACGTTAGGATAGGTAAGATAAGTTATGTAAGTTAGGTTAAGCAGGTTAAGTTAGGTAATGTAGTAAGTTAGGTTAAGTAGGATAAGTTAGGATAGGTAAAGTTAGGTTAAGCAGGTTAAGTTAGGTAAGATGCTCATTCCTCACTCTAGGACCATATATGAACAATTGACTAGGCGCGAGCAAACGCTGAGACACCCAATAAAATTGAAATCCGCTCCACTTGGTCGCTGACCTTCGCCATTCGCCGAAATGAATCTAATGAGTTGGTCCTGGGCTCTCACAAAAATAATTTATTGTTGTGTGGTGCCGTATATTTGGTCTAAAACTCTGAATCAGTCTCAATTTTTATAGTCGAGTGTGACAGTACAATTACAGGACAATAATAATGTGTGGGGTGTAACGGAAAGACAGTGTTCAACATAACAACTTTGTTTATTAAATAAAGTACTACCTACTACAACAAAACAAAAAGAAATATCAATGACGTTACTCGAAATCCTTCGTGTGACACTATCAATGACAGCTAGACACCAGCCCCTCGGACTGCATAATGAACTAACTCGAACATAAGCGTGAACACAGAGGAATCAACAAGATACAAGAACTAACAGATCTAAAATCACAATTACAACAAATGACACAGTAAGTTCTGAAACACGTCTCCAGTAACCTCCTACTGTTCTACGCCTCAGTGCAGTCTACACCTGCAATAGCGGTTGCAATGCAATAAAATCAGTAGCCTTTCAATGACAACAATGACTAATGGGTTCACTGGCAACTCCAGCAACCCTTCCTCATATTAATCCTTACGTCAACACTCCGTCCCCCTGACGATCAACAATCAATAACAATTTGATTTACGTTAATAACACAATAACATTTACGTTAATTTAATAACTCTTACAACTGTCACTAGTAACGCGGAAATTACACAACACTACCCGTCGAGCATTCAGTGAGAAAATCCCATTAATCCCTGTACTACCAGACAACTGATTAATCTCTTTACTAGTTACGTTAATTTACGTTAATCGGTTACTAATCACCCAGCGATGGTAAACTCTGATTTACAATGTCCAAAGTGCTAAGAGAACGGTAATCATTCGTGATTACTTTTACGTTAATTAATTACTATCATCAAGGTCAATAATTAATCAATTAAATATGCAACCTTTCACACTGGCTCAGCAATTTACATTAAGGTATGAATTCCGTCTAAGCCTTCCATATTCAGACCTATTCAAGTGCCTAATAACAGTAATTAGGCACCACGTTTACGTTATTCTAAAATGACGTTACTCCTCCTACGAGTCAATCAAGTGCCGGTACTTCCGGGCAGATAAATAACGACGTTACATTAATGGAACAATGGAGCCTTCGTGTGAGTCGATCGAACACGGATCGAGGTTAATTACTTTGACTTCCTGAAACACGTCAATTACCCGGCCCACTGACCGTTAATTACGACAGACAATACTCTAATTCATATCTGGCTGATGGCTAGGCTCCCTGAGACTACCGTAGCTGCTTTGCAAGAAAGTAAATTAAGCCAAACGTATTCTACGTTACTCAAATTGTCAAAGAACAAATTCTCTTAGAGCAAAGAGCGTTTCCTTGGTTACGTTATATTAATTGCCTCGCAATCCCCTCACTGAATACTGGACTTCGATGTTCTACCAGATAAACAGGAAAATATAAAACCCAAGTACTCGTCTACAGCCGAGTTCACCCACGACAATGAAAAATCACAGTGATTTACGTTACACTCCGGTTGCAATGACAATACTGCATAACCTAGTAAAATAACATACAGGACATAAACCCTCTAGAACACTGCCCCACAATGACTTTACTGAACTGCAATCACATACGGTGATTGCTCAACACTAGCAACAATCACCATAATTGACAACCCCTTTGTAATAACACACACGGCAAGTACTCAAAATTCCAAGTAGTAGAATACTGCCCAACACTTACTTACTGTTGCAAATGACCAACAGTGCGCTCTAAATAACCCCTTAGAACACAGGTCCACACATTTCAATCACCACACTAAATAACACAATAACACTGGGCACAGTGACACTACGATAATATATATATAATTACGGCTGACACATGTAGCCTACAGCTATCAAACGTTACTGGGAACACTAAGGAGATCTCGTACTCCTTAAATCACATGGGTGAGAGATTTATCGATCCCGCAGGCCGAAAAACACTCCCGAGAATTACGTTACTCAACAGAGACGGCTATCACTCACCAACAGCCTCGTCATTCATCAAATTCTACCAAAATTACGCTAATACTGCAACCACAATTATTTATATATATATACATATATATATATATATATATATATATATATATATATATATATATATATATATATATATATATATATATATATATATATATATATATATATATATATATATATATATATATATATATATATATATTAGTATATTTTGGTAGCAGTCTTTCCTGTATACATATATTATTAAATATGACCGAAAAAGTAAGATTAATAATTCTAACACGAATTTTCTCAATCTTTCGTACATTACGCTTCACTGTTGGAGGTAAATCAAAAATCACTTCTCCAAAATTCATTTTTATTTCTAGTCTGACGCGACACGGGCGCGTTTCGTAAAACTTATTACATTTTCAAAGACTTCACAAATACACAACTGATTAGAACGTATCTCTGATTTTATATCTACATTTGAGTGAGGTGGGAGGGGTGATGTGGCATTAACACAAGACAGAACATGAGGGGATATTAATAGGGTATTAAAAGTATCAACACAAGACAGAACAGAAACAATGGGTATTGAATAGAAGTGTTTGTAGAAAGCCTATTGGTCCATATTTCTTGATGCTTTATATTGGAGCGGAGTCTTGAGGTGGGTAGAATATAGTTGTGCAATAATTGGTTGTTGATTGCTGGTGTTGACTTCTTGATGTGTAGTGCCTCGCAAACGTCAAGCCGCCTGCTATCGCTGTATCTATCGATGATTTCTGTGTTGTTTACTAGGATTTCTCTGGCGATGGTTTGGTTATGGGAAGAGATTATATGTTCCTTAATGGAGCCCTGTTGCTTATGCATCGTTAAACGCCTAGAAAGAGATGTTGTTGTCTTGCCTATATACTGGGTTTTTTGGAGCTTACAGTCCCCAAGTGGGCATTTGAAGGCATAGACGACATTAGTCTCTTTTAAAGCGTTCTGTTTTGTGTCTGGAGAGTTTCTCATGAGTAGGCTGGCCGTTTTTCTGGTTTTATAGTAAATCGTCAGTTGTATCCTCTGATTTTTGTCTGTAGGGATAACGTTTCTATTAACAATATCTTTCAGGACCCTTTCCTCCGTTTTATGAGCTGTGGAAAAGAAGTTCCTGTAAAATAGTCTAATAGGGGGTATAGGTGTTGTGTTAGTTGTCTCTTCAGAGGTTGCATGGCTTTTCACTTTCCTTCTTATGATGTCTTCGATGAAACCATTGGAGAAGCCGTTATTGACTAGGACCTGCCTTACCCTACAGAGTTCTTCGTCGACTTGCTTCCATTCTGAGCTGTGGCTGAGAGCACGGTCGACGTATGCGTTAACAACACTCCTCTTGTACCTGTTAGGGCAGTCGCTGTTGGCATTTAGGCACATTCCTATGTTTGTTTCCTTAGTGTAGACTGCAGTGTGGAAACCTCCGCCCTTTTCCATGACTGTTACATCTAGAAAAGGCAGCTTCCCATCCTTTTCCGTCTCGTAAGTGAAACGCAGCACGGAACTCTGCTCAAATGCCTCCTTCAGCTCCTGCAGATGTCTGACATCAGGTACCTGTGTAAAAATGTCGTCAACATACCTGCAGTATATGGCCGGTTTCAAGTTCATGTCGACTAAGACTTTTTGCTCGATGGTACCCATGTAGAAGTTTGCAAACAGGACACCTAAGGGAGAACCCATGGCGACCCCATCTACTTGCTTATACATGTGCCCATCCGGGCTCAAGAAGGGTGCCTCTCTAGTACAAGCTTGGAGTAGTTTCCTCAGAATACTTTCTGGCATGTCAAGAGGAGTACAGGCTGGATCACGATACACTCTGTCGGCTATCATTCCGATTGTCTCGTCCACAGGTACGTTGGTAAACAGCGATTCTACGTC
>NW_027190606.1:0-31879 GCF_040958095.1 Procambarus clarkii
ATACTCCGCGATACTATACTCCACGACACTATACTCCACGACACTATACACCACGACACTATACTCCGCGACAATATACACCACGACACTATACTCCACGACACCATACACGACGACACTATACACCACTTCACTATACTCCGCGACACTATACACCACGACACTATACACCACGACACTATACACCACTTCACTATACTCCGCGACACTATACACAACGACACTATACTCCACGACATTATACGCCACGACACTATACTCCGCGACACTATACACCACGACACTATACTCCGCGACACTATATACCACTTCACTATACTCCACGACACTATACACCACGACACTATACTCCGCGACACTATACACCACGACACTATACACCACGACACTATACTCCGCTACACTATACACCACGACACTATAATCCGCGACACTATACTCCGCGACACTATACACCACGACACTATATTCCACGACACTATACACCACGACACTATACTCCACGACACTATACACCACGACACTATACTCCGCGACACTATACACCACGATACTATACACCACGACACTATACTCTGCGACACCATACACCACTTCACTATAATCCACGACACTATACTCCACGACACTATACTCCACGACACTATTCCCCGCGACACCATACTCCACGACACTATACTCCACGACACTATACACCACGACACTCTACTCCGCGACACTATACACCACGACACTATACTCCACGACACTATACACCACGACACTATACTCCGCGACACTATACACCACGACACCATACTCCGCGACACTATACACCACTTCACTATACTCCACGACACTATACACCACGACACAATACTCCGCGACACTATACACCACGACACTATACACCACGACACTATACTCCGCGACACTATACACCACTTCACTATACTCCACGACACTATACTCCACGACACTATACTCCACGACACTATACTCCGCGATACTATACTCCGCGACACTATACACCACGACACTATACACCACGACACTATACTCCGCGACACTATACACCACTTCACTATACTCCACGACACTATACTCTACGACACTATACTCCACGACACTATACTCCGCGATACTATACTCCACGACACTATACACCACGACACTATATTCCACGACACTATACACCACGACACTATACTCCACGACACTATACACCCCGACACTATACTCCGCGACACTATACACCACGACACTATCCTCCACGACACTATACACCACTTCACTATACTCCGCTACACTATACACCACGACGTTATACTCCACGACATTATACACCACGACACTATACTCCGCGACACTATACACCACGACACTATACTCCGCGACACTATACACCTCGACACTATACTCCGCGACACTATACACCACTTCACTATACTCCACGACACTATACTCCACGACACTATACTCCGTGACACTATACACCACGACACTATACTCCACGACACTATACACCACTTCACTATACTCCGCGACACTATAAACCACGACACTATACACCACGACACTATACTCCGCGACACTATACACCACGACACTATACTCCGCGACACTATACACCACTTCACTATACTCCACGACACTATACTCCACGACACTATACTCCACGACACTATACTCCGCGACACTATACACCACGACACTATACTCCGCGACACTATACTCCACGACACTATACTCCACGACACTATACTCCACGACACTATACTCCGCGACACTATACACCACGACACTATACTCCGCGACACTATACACCACGACACTATACTCCACGACACTATACACCACGACACTATACACCACGACACTATACTCCGCGACACTATACACCACTTCATTATACTCCACGACACTATACTCCACGACACTATACTCCACGAAACTATACTCCACGACACTATACACCACGACACTATACTCCACGACACTACACACCACGACACTAAACACCCCGACACTATACTCCGCGATACTATACACCACGACACTATACTCCACGACACTATACACCACGACACTATACTCCGCGACACTATACACCACGACACCATACTCCGCGACACTATACACCACTTCACTATACTCCACGACACTATACACCACGACACTATACTCCGCGACACTATACACCACGACACTATACACCACGACACTATACTCCGCGACACTATACACCACGACACTATACACCACGACACTATACTCCGAGACACTATACACCACTTCACTATACTCCACGACACTATACTCCACGACACTATACTCCGCGTTACTATACTCCACGACACTATACTCCACGACACCATATACCACGACACTATACACCACTTCACTATACTCCGCGACACTATACACCACGACACTATACACCACGACACTATACACCACTTCACTATACTCCGCGACACTATACACCCCGACACTATACTCCACGACATTATACGCCACGACACTATACTCCGCGACACTATACACCACGACACTATACTCCGCGAGACTATACACCACTTCACTATACTCCACGACACTATACACCACGACACTATACTCCGCGACACTATACACCACGACACTATACACCACGACACTATACTCTGCTACACTATACACCCCGACACTATAATCCGCGACACTATTCTCCACGACACTATACACCACGACGTTATACTCCACGACACTATACACCACGACACTATACTCCGCGACACTATACACCACGACACTATACTCCACGACACTATACACCACTTCACTATACTCCGCGACACTATACACCACGATACTATACTCCACGACACTATACACCACGACACTATACTCCGCGACACTATACACCACGACACTATACTCCGCGACACTATACACCACTTCACTATACTCCACGACACTATACACCACGACACTATACTCCGCGACACTATACACAACGACACTATACACCACTTCACTATACTCCGCGACACTATACACCACGACACTATACTCCACGACACTATACACCACGACACTATACTCCGCGACACTATAAACCACGACACAACACTCCGCGACACTATACACCACTTCACTATACTCCACGACACTATACACCACGACACTATACTCCACGACACTACACACCACGACACTATACACCACGACACTATACTCCGCGACACTATACACCACGACACTATACTCCACGACACTATACACCACGACACTATACTCCGCGACACTATACACCACGACACTATATTCAGCGACACTATACACCACTTCACTATACTCCACGACACTATACACCACTTCACTATATTCCGCGACACTATACACCACGACACTATACACCACGACACTATACACCACGACACTATACTCCGCGACACTATACACCACGACACTATACTCCACGACACTATACACCACGACACTATACTCCGCGACACTATACACCACGACACTATACACCACGACACTATACTCCGCGACACTATACACCACTTCACTATACTCAACGACACTATTCTCCACGACACTATACTCCACGACACTATACTCCGCGACACTATACACCACGACACTATACTCCGCGACACTATACACCACGACACTATACTCCACGACACTATACACCACGACACTATACACCACTTCACTATACACCACGACACTATACTCAGCGACACTATACACCACTTCACTATACTCCACGACACTATACACCACGACACTATACTCCACGACACTACACACCACGACACTATACACCACGACACTATACTCCGCGACACTATACACCACGACACTATACTCTACGACACTATACACCACTTCACTATACTCCACGACACTATACACCACGACACTATACTCCGCGACACTATACACCACGAGAGTATACACCACGACACTATACTCCGCGACACTATACACCACGCCACTATACTCCACGACACTATACACCACGACACTATACTCCGCGACACTATACAAAACGACACTATACACCACGACACTATACTCCGCGAGACTATACACCATTTCACTATACTCCACGACACTATACTCCACGACACAATACTCCACGACACTATACTCCACGACACTATACTCCGCGACACTATACACCACGACACTATACTCCGCGACACTATACACCACGACACTATACTCCACGACACTATACACCACGACACTATACTCCGCGACACTATACACCACGATACTATACACCACGACACTATACTCTGCGACACTATACACCACTTCACTATAATCCACGACACTATACTCCACGACACTATACTCCACGACACTATACTCCACGACACTATTCCCCGCGACACCATACTCCACGACACTATACTCCACGACACTATACACCACGACACTCTACTCCGCGACACTATACACCACGACACTATACTCCACGACACTATACACCACGACACTATACTCCGCGACACTATACACCACGACACCATACTCCGCGACACTATACACCACTTCACTATACTCCACGACACTATACACCACGACACAATACTCCGCGACACTATACACCACGACACTATACACCACGACACTATACTCCGCGACACTATACACCACTTCACTATACTCCACGACACTATACTCCACGACACTATACTCCACGACACTATACTCCGCGATACTATACTCCGCGACACTATACACCACGACACTATACACCACGACACTATACTCCGCGACACTATACACCACTTCACTATACTCCACGACACTATACTCTACGACACTATACTCCACGACACTATACTCCGCGATACTATACTCCACGACACTATACTCCACGACACTATACACCACGACACTATACTCCGCGACAATATACACCACGACACTATACTCCACGACACCATACACCACGACACTATACACCACTTCACTATACTCCGCGACACTATACACCACGACACTATACACCACGACACTATACACCACTTCACTATACTCCGCGACACTATACACAACGACACTATACTCCACGACATTATACGCCACGACACTATACTCCGCGACACTATACACCACGACACTATACTCCGCGACACTATATACCACTTCACTATACTCCACGACACTATACACCACGACACTATACTCCGCTACACTATACACCACGACACTATAATCCGCGACACTATACTGCACGACACTATACACCACGACACTATACTCCGCGACACTATACTCCGCGACACTATACACCACGACACTATATTCCACGACACTATACACCACGACACTATACTCCACGACACTATACACCCCGACACTATACTCCGCGACACTATACACCACGACACTATCCTCCACGACACTATACACCACTTCACTATACTCCGCTACACTATACACCACGACGTTATACTCCACGACATTATACACCACGACACTATACTCCGCGACACTATACACCACGACACTATACTCCACGACACTATACACCACTTCACTATACTCCGCGACACTATACACCACGATACTATACTCCACGACACTATACTCCGCGTTACTATACTCCACGACACTATACTCCACGACACCATATACCACGACACTATACACCACTTCACTATACTCCGCGACACTATACACCACGACACTATACACCACGACACTATACACCACTTCACTATACTCCGAGACACTATACACCACGACACTATACTCCACGACATTATACGCCACGACACTATACTCCGCGACAATATACACCACGACACTATACTCCGCGAGACTATACACCACTTCACTATACTCCACGACACTATACACCACGACACTATACTCCGCGACACTATACACCACGACACTATACACCACGACACTATACTCCGCTACACTATACACCCCGACACTATAATCCGCGACACTATTCTCCACGACACTATACACCACGACGTTATACTCCACGACACTATACACCACGACACTATACTCCGCGACACTATACACCACGACACTATACTCCACGACACTATACACCACTTCACTATACTCCGCGACACTATACACCACGATACTATACTCCACGACACTATACACCACGACACTATACTCCGCGACACTATACACCACGACACTATACTCCGCGACACTATACACCACTTCACTATACTCCACGACACTATACACCACGACACTATACTCCGCGACACTATACACAACGACACTATACACCACTTCACTATACTCCGCGACACTATACACCACGACACTATACTCCACGACACTATACACCACGACACTATACTCCGCGACACTATAAACCACGACACAACACTCCGCGACACTATACACCACTTCACTATACTCCACGACACTATACACCACGACACTATACTCCACGACACTACACACCACGACACTATACACCACGACACTATACTCCGCGACACTATACACCACGACACTATACTCCACGACACTATACACCACGACACTATACTCCGCGACACTATACACCACGACACTATATTCAGCGACACTATACACCACTTCACTATACTCCACGACACTATACACCACTTCACTATATTCCGCGACACTATACACCACGACACTATACACCACGACACTATACACCACGATAGTAGTAGGGAAGGCGCCTCACAGGGGATTTTTTTTTTCTGGGAGAAAAATCCCCTGTGCGCCCCAAGGGTTTCAGGTAAATTTAGAAAATCCCCTGTGCGCCCCAAGGGTTTCAGGTCCAAAGGGAAAAAAGGTACCTGTGCGCCCCAAGGGTTTCAGGTCCAAAGGGAAAAAAGGTACCTGTGCGCCCCAAGGGTTTTCAGGCGAATTTTGTCAGTCGCAGATTTTAGAAGTAAGGATTTCTTATAATGAAAAATAATGGCATACGAGTTTGTTAAGTTCTTATGAGAAAAATAATTTCCGAGACTTAGAAGTTTGTTAAGGCCTTATGGGAGAAATTCAAATAACGTGTGTAGCACTTTAGGGCTTCCAGGAGAACTCTACGGACATATTTTACATGTTTTCAACTTACAAAATCGTCTATGTAAGCCTTAGTTATTCATATAAATTTAGAAAATCACCTGTGTAAGTCATTGTTTTCAGGGGTTCGTACATCACACCCCCCTCCCTCCCCCCGTACCTCGCAATCTGTCGCCTCACCTGTGTTTACTTTGCGCCCAGCCAGTCAGTCGGCTCTTAATCTTATCTTATCTTATCCATAATATCTGGACCGTCCCTCCTCTCTCTCTCTCTCTCTCTCCTTTCATTCAGTTCAACTATTTTCCAACATCGTATGTTTGCTCCTTTTCATTAAGCAAGTCAGTATGTTTGCTCCTTTTCATTAAGCAAGTCAGTTTTACACAAATAAATCATGTTAGTAAGCAAGTTCTAGCTCACGTTCCCCACCTTAGTCCCCTGTCGTATAAAGAATACTATCATTCCAATCCCTCTAAAATTTTAAAATAATCATATTTCAAATGTAGTTCAATACAGTAATTAGTTACCAAGCTCCAGCTCTTGTCCTCCGCCTTAGCTCTCTCTCGTATCTTCGTTAGTATCAGTCCAATTTCCCTGAAATTTCTACCCTCTGTATTTCAGACATAGTTTAGTAAATGCAAACAATTATCAAACTCTAGCTCTTGTCCCCAGCTTAGTTCATTTGTACAAAATCATTAGTAACAGTCCAAATTTCCCTGAAATTTCTACCCTCTGTATTTCAGACATAGTTTAGTAAATGCAAACAATTATCAAACTCTAGCTCTTGTCCCCAGCTTAGTTCATTTGTACAAAATCATTAGTAACAGTCCAAATTCCCTGAAATTTCTACCCTCTGTATTTCAGACACCGTAAATAAGATCAAAACAGTTACCAAGCTCCAGCTCTTGTCCTCCGCCTTAGCTCTCTCTCGTATCTTCGTTAGTAACAGATCAATTCCCCTGAAATTTCTACCCTCTGTATTTCAGACACCGTAAATAAAATCAAAATAGTTATCGAGCTCCAGCTCTCGTCCCCGCCTTAATTCTCTTTCGTATCTTTGTAAATAACCCATCAATTTCCCTAAAATTAAAAGCAGACATACTTCAAAGTTAGTAAATAAGATCAAGTCAGTTACTGAGCTCCAGCTCTCGTCCCCGCCTTAGTTCTCTTTCATATCTTTGTAAATAAACCATCAATTTCCCTGAAATTTTTACCCTCTGTATTTCAGACATAGTAAATATGAAGTAAACAATTATAAAACTCTAGCTCTTGTCCTCTGTCCAAGCTCACTTTTGTAAAATCATTACTCTCAGTCCAAATCACCCAACTACATTTTCAGACATAGTAAATAAAAACCAGTTCAGTTATCAAGTTTCAACTCTTGTGCCCCAGCTTAGTTCATTTGTACAAGTTCTTTATTTTCCAACTAAATCACCCTGAGATTTAAGATCACCGTATTTCTAACGTAGTAAAATTAATCGGGGCATTAACCAAGCTCAATTCCCTCTGCCTTAGATCATCAGACATAAATATTTTCGATCAAGTCCGTCTCCAGCTTAACTCTTACCCTTTCCCTCCCTTACCTTCTCATCCCCAACTTATCCAAACCTTCAATAATCGTACTGTATTTGCATATTTTCTCTATATTCACTGTGTTCTTCGTATTCTCATCCGTGTTCACTCCATGTTCTTCAAATGTTCACAGTCCCATTCAGTTCATATTTTCACAAGTATCTCCATTTTTTATGTAATCTTTCTCTTAGTCTCATTATGTTCTCTACAAATTCTAGTCATATTTTCTATGTTTTCATATGTTCTCTTTACAACTTTTATACTCAATATTCATGCTAACTTCCATATTTTGTGTTCTTTGTCAATATTCATGTTCTCAATGTTCTTAGCTTGTTCTTCACATGTTCAGTGTTCATTCTTTGTATTCCCTATGTTCCTTATCATGTTTTCATATTCTCTGTAAGTTCATATTCCCAGCATGTTCACTGTATTCATCAACTTTTCTTACATGTGTTCTTTGCCATGTTCCCCCATATGTTCTCTGGGTTTTCCCCTTACATGTTATTTAACGTTCCTTAACTAAAAAAATCTTTCGCCAATCAACTAAAACATAGTCACTTTCGTCTTTTCTCAACTAAACCTATTATCCAGTCAACTAAAAATAGTCAGAAATAGCCTCGTTCAACACTGTTCTTAACTAAAACAACCTTTCTCTTAGCTAAAAAAAATTGTCAAGGAAACTTTTTCAGCACTTTCTTAACAGGCGCTATGTTTCATCAAGAAAAATTGTCAAAGGAAACTTTCCAAAACTGTTCATAACTAGCTTTTATCCATCGTCAATCAACTAAAAATAATAACTTTCATCATTTCTTAACTAAACATATTCCCCATTCATCAGAAAATAACCGTGTTCATCATGTTTCATCGTCATTTCTTAACTAAAATTATCTGCCAATCATCAGAAAAAGTCATGTTCATCATGTTTAAGCTTTTGCTCAACTAAAAGTATTCATCGGTCAACTAAAAATAGTTACTTCATCATGTTTCCTTGTCATTTCTTAACTGAAATATCACTTCTCTCATCTGAAAATAGTCAGGATTAACCTCATTCAACACCGTTCTTAACTAAAACAGCCTTTCGCTTAGCTAAAAATTGTCAAAGGATTCTTTTCAGCACTGTTCATAACTAACTTTATCCATCGTCAAGTAAGAAAATATAGTTAAAGATATCTATCATCGTCGTTCTTAACTGACATTTATACTTTGTGGAGCACTAAAATAGTCAAATGTAACTTTTTCAACACTTTCGTAACTAAAATTATATGTCGCTAAGTAAGAAAAAATAGTCAAATGTAACTTTTTCAGCACTTTCGTAAAAATTATATGTCGCTAAGTAAGAAAAAATAGTCAAAGGTGCTCTCCGTAACACCAAAGTTACTCTTCGAGATAACAAAAAGACGCTCTCAAACACTCAAAATTTACTCGCATCCTCAAAGTTATTCTCAGAGTCATCAAAAAGTTAATCTCAGTTATCAAAATGCTATTCTCCAAGTAGCCTTTCATTCATCAGAGAACTTTCTAAGACATATTCGTTCATTAAAGTTAATCTCAGAGGCATAAAAGTTATTCTCGGAGCTATCAAAAAGTTAATCTCTAAAACAACAAAAGTTAATCTCTGTCATCAAAGTTGATCTGCAAGATATCTTCGAGTCATCAAAGTTACTTTTCATTACATCAAAGACGCGTTCAAATACTACCCATGTTCTCAGAAGTCATTCTCAAAGTTATTCAAAGAGCTAACAAAAGTTATTCTCAGAGTCACCTTCGTTCTTCAGAGAAACTTTCCAAAACATCTTTGTTCATCAAAGTTATTCTCAGAGTTAACAAAGGTAATCTCTAACTCACTCTCAGTCATCAAAGTTAATCCAAGAGACGTCAAAGTTAATCTAAGACATCATCTTTCATCAAAGATATTCTCTCTAAGCCATCAATGTTCTTCTCTAAGACATAAAAGTTATTCTCTATGTCAACAAAAGTTATTCTCTGAGCTAACAAAATACTACTCATGTTCTCAAAGACATTCTCCAATTCATCAATGTTGTTTCAAAGACATCAAAGTTAATCTCAGAGTTATCCAAAGACATTCTCAAAGTCATCTAAAGTTATTCTCTAAGACATCAAAGATATTCTAAGAGTCATCAAAAGTTATTCTTCGAAACATAAAATTTGCTCTGTAAGATATCTTCGTTCATCAAACTTATTCTCCGAGATATCTAAAGTTATTCTCAGAACAATCAAAAGTTATTATAAGACAACAAAAATTTATTATCAGAGCTACCCAAAGCTATTCTCAGAGTCACCTTCGTTCGTCAGAGAAACTTTCAAAACATCTTTGTTCAACAAACTTGTTTTCAAAGTCATCAAAAGTTAATCTAAGACATCTGCTTTCATCAAAGTTATTTTCAGAGACATCTAAAGTTATTATGTAAGACATAAAAGTTATTCTCAGAGACATCAAAGATGTTCTCAAAATCATAAAAGTTATTCCCAGAGCTATCAAAGTTAATCTCAGAGTTATCCAAAGATATTCTCATGTCCACAAAAGTTATTCCAAGAGACGTCAAAGTTGTTTCAAAGACTTCAAAGTTAATCTCAGAGTTATCCAAAGACATTCTCAGAGACATCTAAAGTTATTCTCTAAGACATCAAAGTTGTTCTAAGAGTTATCAAAAGTTATTCTCAGTCATGATATGTTATTCTCTAACTCACTTCCATTCATCAAAGACATTCTCTAAGTCCTGAAAGTTATTCTCTAAGACAACAAAGTCTTTCTCAGAGCTACCAAAGATGTTCTCTAAATCATAAAAGTTAATCTTAACTCACCTTCGTTCATTAGAGAAACTTTCCAATCCATATTCGTTGACCAGAGTTATTCTCAGAGTCATCAAAGCGATCTCTAATTCATCTTCGTTCTCCAAAGTTGTTCTCTAAGACACCTTCATTCATCAAAGAAACTCTCCTTCTTCCATCATGTTATTCTTTAAGACATCTTCAGTCATAAAATTTTCTCTCCAAAATGTAACTAGTTCAGCTTTTCATACCAAACCTGCATTTCTGTTAAAACATATTTTCTTAGTTGCTTTACCCTAAAACTGTTCTCTGAACTACACTGTTCAAACCTACGTAACCTATCCTCTCCACCCAATGTTACTTAGTTAACGTAACGTTCCTAAACCTAGCTTTACCTATCCTAACATACCTTACCTTACCTTACCTATCTTACCTAACTTTACCTATCCTAACATAACTTACCTTACCTTCCCTAACTTAAGCTAACTTTACCTATCCTAACTTAACTTGCCTAACTTATTCTGCTTAACATAACTTACCTTACCTTCTCTATCTTACCTAACTTTACCTATCCTAACTTAACTTACCTAACTTATTCTGCTTAACATAACTTACCTTACCTTCCCTATCTTACCTAACTTTACCTATCCTAACTTAACTTACCTAACTTATTCTGCTTAACATAACTTACCTTCATAACTTTACCTATCCTATCCTAACCTAACTTGTCTTACCTAACTTAATCTTACATTCCCAAACTGATGTATCCTAACTTATCTAGTCAAACCAGACATGATCTAACTTACATAAGTATTCCTTCTTGTCTTTTGTGTTTCGTCAATCATTGTCTCATATTCATTTACTCATTTCATTAGTTAATTTCTCAAATGGTCACTTATGCATTTCAAGTGCTATTTGTTAGAGATTGGATATTTAAGCATTTCAAAGAATTATTGTTATATATGGGCATTTACTCATTTCAAGGGATAATTTCTCAAATGGACGTTTTTGCATTTCAAGTGCTATTTGTTAGAGATTGGATATTTAAGCATTTCAAAGAATTTTTGTTATATATGGGCATTTACTCATTTCAAGGGTTAATTTCTCAAATGGACGTTTTTGCATTTCAAGTGTTATTTGTTTAAGATTGGGTATTTAACCATTTCAAAAGGATTTTTGTTATATATGGGAACTTACTCGTTTCAAGGGCTAATTTCTCAAATGGTCATTTTTGCAGATCAAGGGTTATTTGTTAAAGTTCATCAAGTTGCCCATAAGTTGTATTTATTATGTTTGTTATCTTATGTTCATATTCCCCAACCCCTTAACCTAACCTCTTGTAATCTTAGTGTATTTAGTAGGTTCTATCTTATGTTCTTATTCCCCAACCCTTTAACCTATCCTTTCAGATGTAGTTTGTTGAATATATTATCCTTTTCCTAACCTTTCAGCTGTAGTTTGTTGAATATATTATCCTTTTCCTAACCTTTCAGATGTAGTTTGTTGAATATATTATCCTTTTCCTAACCTTTCAGATGTAGCTTTGTTTCTCCTTTGTATATTTTTACCCAAACCATCTTTCCTTCTTTACTTTGTTTTCACATATAAGTTCATTCTTTATCATAGTAATAATAAAATTACAATAGTAAAGAATCAGATCTACTAAGACTTGAAATTGAGAAACAAGAGCTCAAGGGATTGAGAGCATGAAAGAAGAGCAAGGAGTAAGAGAGAGGGGGCGGAAGAAAATGGGACCAAAGAAGAGAGAATGAGAGAGAGTGTGGGCATGGGAGCACTACGACTTGAATTGAGAAAAAGAAAAACTAAGTGAATGAGAATGAGGGTGTGAGAATGGGAGCAATAAGACTTGAATTGAGAAAAAGAAAAACTAAGTGAATGAGAATGAGGGTGTGAGAATGGGAGCAATAAGACTTGAATTTGAGAAACAAGAGAGCATTTGAGCAAATGAGGGAGAGAGAGGGGAGGAAGAGAGAGAATAAGGGAGAGAGATAGAAAAGGAGGGTTAGAAGGAGTAGGAGAATCAAAGTAAAGAAGGAAAGATGGTTTGGGTAAAAATATACAAAGGAGAAACAAAGCTACATCTGAAAGGTTAGGAAAAGGATAATATATTCAACAAACTACATCTGAAAGGTTAGGAAAAGGATAATATATTCAACAAACTACAGCTGAAAGGTTAGGAAAAGGATAATATATTCAACAAACTACATCTGAAAGGATAGGTTAAAGGGTTGGGGAATAAGAACATAAGATAGAACCTACTAAATACACTAAGATTACAAGAGGTTAGGTTAAGGGGTTGGGGAATATGAACATAAGATAACAAACATAATAAATACAACTTATGGGCAACTTGATGAACTTTAACAAATAACCCTTGATCTGCAAAAATGACCATTTGAGAAATTAGCCCTTGAAACGAGTAAGTTCCCATATATAACAAAAATCCTTTTGAAATGGTTAAATACCCAATCTTAAACAAATAACACTTGAAATGCAAAAACGTCCATTTGAGAAATTAACCCTTGAAATGAGTAAATGCCCATATATAACAAAAATTCTTTGAAATGCTTAAATATCCAATCTCTAACAAATAGCACTTGAAATGCAAAAACGTCCATTTGAGAAATTATCCCTTGAAATGAGTAAATGCCCATATATAACAATAATTCTTTGAAATGCTTAAATATCCAATCTCTAACAAATAGCACTTGAAATGCATAAGTGACCATTTGAGAAATTAACTAATGAAATGAGTAAATGAATATGAGACAATGATTGACGAAACACAAAAGACAAGAAGGAATACTTATGTAAGTTAGATCATGTCTGGTTTGACTAGATAAGTTAGGATACATCAGTTTGGGAATGTAAGATTAAGTTAGGTAAGACAAGTTAGGTTAGGATAGGATAGGTAAAGTTATGAAGGTAAGTTATGTTAAGCAGAATAAGTTAGGTAAGTTAAGTTAGGATAGGTAAAGTTAGGTAAGATAGGGAAGGTAAGGTAAGTTATGTTAAGCAGAATAAGTTAGGTAAGTTAAGTTAGGATAGGTAAAGTTAGGTAAGATAGAGAAGGTAAGGTAAGTTATGTTAAGCAGAATAAGTTAGGCAAGTTAAGTTAGGATAGGTAAAGTTAGCTTAAGTTAGGGAAGGTAAGGTAAGTTATGTTAGGATAGGTAAAGTTAGGTAAGATAGGTAAGGTAAGGTAAGGTATGTTAGGATAGGTAAAGCTAGGTTTAGGAACGTTACGTTAACTAAGTAACATTGGGTGGAGAGGATAGGTTACGTAGGTTTGAACAGTGTAGTTCAGAGAACAGTTTTAGGGTAAAGCAACTAAGAAAATATGTTTTAACAGAAATGCAGGTTTGGTATGAAAAGCTGAACTAGTTACATTTTGGAGAGAAAATTTTATGACTGAAGATGTCTTAAAGAATAACATGATGGAAGAAGGAGAGTTTCTTTGATGAATGAAGGTGTCTTAGAGAACAACTTTGGAGAACGAAGATGAATTAGAGATCGCTTTGATGACTCTGAGAATAACTCTGGTCAACGAATATGGATTGGAAAGTTTCTCTAATGAACGAAGGTGAGTTAAGATTAACTTTTATGATTTAGAGAACATCTTTGGTAGCTCTGAGAAAGACTTTGTTGTCTTAGAGAATAACTTTCAGGACTTAGAGAATGTCTTTGATGAATGGAAGTGAGTTAGAGAATAACATATCATGACTGAGAATAACTTTTGATAACTCTTAGAACAACTTTGATGTCTTAGAGAATAACTTTAGATGTCTCTGAGAATGTCTTTGGATAACTCTGAGATTAACTTTGAAGTCTTTGAAACAACTTTGACGTCTCTTGGAATAACTTTTGTGGACATGAGAATATCTTTGGATAACTCTGAGATTAACTTTGATAGCTCTGGGAATAACTTTTATGATTTTGAGAACATCTTTGATGTCTCTGAGAATAACTTTTATGTCTTACATAATAACTTTAGATGTCTCTGAAAATAACTTTGATGAAAGCAGATGTCTTAGATTAACTTTTGATGACTTTGAAAACAAGTTTGTTGAACAAAGATGTTTTGAAAGTTTCTCTGACGAACGAAGGTGACTCTGAGAATAGCTTTGGGTAGCTCTGATAATAAATTTTTGTTGTCTTATAATAACTTTTGATTGTTCTGAGAATAACTTTAGATATCTCGGAGAATAAGTTTGATGAACGAAGATATCTTACAGAGCAAATTTTATGTTTCGAAGAATAACTTTTGATGACTCTTAGAATATCTTTGATGTCTTAGAGAATAACTTTAGATGACTTTGAGAATGTCTTTGGATAACTCTGAGATTAACTTTGATGTCTTTGAAACAACATTGATGAATTGGAGAATGTCTTTGAGAACATGAGTAGTATTTTGTTAGCTCAGAGAATAACTTTTGTTGACATAGAGAATAACTTTTATGTCTTAGAGAAGAACATTGATGGCTTAGAGAGAATATCTTTGATGAAAGATGATGTCTTAGATTAACTTTGACGTCTCTTGGATTAACTTTGATGACTGAGAGTGAGTTAGAGATTACCTTTGTTAACTCTGAGAATAACTTTGATGAACAAAGATGTTTTGGAAAGTTTCTCTGAAGAACGAAGGTGACTCTGAGAATAACTTTTGTTAGCTCTTTGAATAACTTTGAGAATGACTTCTGAGAACATGGGTAGTATTTGAACGCGTCTTTGATGTAATGAAAAGTAACTTTGATGACTCGAAGATATCTTGCAGATCAACTTTGATGACAGAGATTAACTTTTGTTGTTTTAGAGATTAACTTTTTGATAGCTCCGAGAATAACTTTTATGCCTCTGAGATTAACTTTAATGAACGAATATGTCTTAGAAAGTTCTCTGATGAATGAAAGGCTACTTGGAGAATAGCATTTTGATAACTGAGATTAACTTTTTGATGACTCTGAGAATAACTTTGAGGATGCGAGTAAATTTTGAGTGTTTGAGAGCGTCTTTTTGTTATCTCGAAGAGTAACTTTGGTGTTACGGAGAGCACCTTTGACTATTTTTTCTTACTTAGCGACATATAATTTTTACGAAAGTGCTGAAAAAGTTACATTTGACTATTTTTTCTTACTTAGCGACATATAATTTTAGTTACGAAAGTGTTGAAAAAGTTACATTTGACTATTTTAGTGCTCCACAAAGTATAAATGTCAGTTAAGAACGACGATGATAGATATCTTTAACTATATTTTCTTACTTGACGATGGATAAAGTTAGTTATGAACAGTGCTGAAAAGAATCCTTTGACAATTTTTAGCTAAGCGAAAGGCTGTTTTAGTTAAGAACGGTGTTGAATGAGGTTAATCCTGACTATTTTCAGATGAGAGAAGTGATATTTCAGTTAAGAAATGACAAGGAAACATGATGAAGTAACTATTTTTAGTTGACCGATGAATACTTTTAGTTGAGCAAAAGCTTAAACATGATGAACATGACTTTTTCTGATGATTGGCAGATAATTTTAGTTAAGAAATGACGATGAAACATGATGAACACGGTTATTTTCTGATGAATGGGGAATATGTTTAGTTAAGAAATGATGAAAGTTATTATTTTTAGTTGATTGACGATGGATAAAAGCTAGTTATGAACAGTTTTGGAAAGTTTCCTTTGACAATTTTTCTTGATGAAACATAGCGCCTGTTAAGAAAGTGCTGAAAAAGTTTCCTTGACAATTTTTTTTAGCTAAGAGAAAGGTTGTTTTAGTTAAGAACAGTGTTGAACGAGGCTATTTCTGACTATTTTTAGTTGACTGGATAATAGGTTTAGTTGAGAAAAGACGAAAGTGACTATGTTTTAGTTGATTGGCGAAAGATTTTTTTAGTTAAGGAACGTTAAATAACATGTAAGGGGAAAACCCAGAGAACATATGGGGGAACATGGCAAAGAACACATGTAAGAAAAGTTGATGAATACAGTGAACATGCTGGGAATATGAACTTACAGAGAATATGAAAACATGATAAGGAACATAGGGAATACAAAGAATGAACACTGAACATGTGAAGAACAAGCTAAGAACATTGAGAACATGAATATTGACAAAGAACACAAAATATGGAAGTTAGCATGAATATTGAGTATAAAAGTTGTAAAGAGAACATATGAAAACATAGAAAATATGACTAGAATTTGTAGAGAACATAATGAGACTAAGAGAAAGATTACATAAAAAATGGAGATACTTGTGAAAATATGAACTGAATGGGACTGTGAACATTTGAAGAACATGGAGTGAACACGGATGAGAATACGAAGAACACAGTGAATATAGAGAAAATATGCAAATACAGTACGATTATTGAAGGTTTGGATAAGTTGGGGATGAGAAGGTAAGGGAGGGAAAGGGTAAGAGTTAAGCTGGAGACGGACTTGATCGAAAATATTTATGTCTGATGATCTAAGGCAGAGGGAATTGAGCTTGGTTAATGCCCCGATTAATTTTACTACGTTAGAAATACGGTGATCTTAAATCTCAGGGTGATTTAGTTGGAAAATAAAGAACTTGTACAAATGAACTAAGCTGGGGCACAAGAGTTGAAACTTGATAACTGAACTGGTTTTTATTTACTATGTCTGAAAATGTAGTTGGGTGATTTGGACTGAGAGTAATGATTTTACAAAAGTGAGCTTGGACAGAGGACAAGAGCTAGAGTTTTATAATTGTTTACTTCATATTTACTATGTCTGAAATACAGAGGGTAAAAATTTCAGGGAAATTGATGGTTTATTTACAAAGATATGAAAGAGAACTAAGGCGGGGACGAGAGCTGGAGCTCAGTAACTGACTTGATCTTATTTACTAACTTTGAAGTATGTCTGCTTTTAATTTTAGGGAAATTGATGGGTTATTTACAAAGATACGAAAGAGAATTAAGGCGGGGACGAGAGCTGGAGCTCGATAACTATTTTGATTTTATTTACGGTGTCTGAAATACAGAGGGTAGAAATTTCAGGGGAATTGATCTGTTACTAACGAAGATACGAGAGAGAGCTAAGGCGGAGGACAAGAGCTGGAGCTTGGTAACTGTTTTGATCTTATTTACGGTGTCTGAAATACAGAGGGTAGAAATTTCAGGGAATTTGGACTGTTACTAATGATTTTGTACAAATGAACTAAGCTGGGGACAAGAGCTAGAGTTTGATAATTGTTTGCATTTACTAAACTATGTCTGAAATACAGAGGGTAGAAATTTCAGGGAAATTTGGACTGTTACTAATGATTTTGTACAAATGAACTAAGCTGGGGACAAGAGCTAGAGTTTGATAATTGTTTGCATTTACTAAACTATGTCTGAAATACAGAGGGTAGAAATTTCAGGGAAATTGGACTGATACTAACGAAGATACGAGAGAGAGCTAAGGCGGAGGACAAGAGCTGGAGCTTGGTAACTAATTACTGTATTGAACTACATTTGAAATATGATTATTTTAAAATTTTAGAGGGATTGGAATGATAGTATTCTTTATACGACAGGGGACTAAGGTGGGGAACGTGAGCTAGAACTTGCTTACTAACATGATTTATTTGTGTAAAACTGACTTGCTTAATGAAAAGGAGCAAACATACTGACTTGCTTAATGAAAAGGAGCAAACATACGATGTTGGAAAATAGTTGAACTGAATGAAAGGAGAGAGAGAGAGAGAGAGAGGAGGGACGGTCCAGATATTATGGATAAGATAAGATAAGATTAAGAGCCGACTGACTGGCTGGGCGCAAAGTAAACACAGGTGAGGCGACAGATTGCGAGGTACGGGGGGAGGGAGGGGGGTGTGATGTACGAACCCCTGAAAACAATGACTTACACAGGTGATTTTCTAAATTTATATGAATAACTAAGGCTTACATAGACGATTTTGTAAGTTGAAAACATGTAAAATATGTCCGTAGAGTTCTCCTGGAAGCCCTAAAGTGCTACACACGTTATTTGAATTTCTCCCATAAGGCCTTAACAAACTTCTAAGTCTCGGAAATTATTTTTCTCATAAGAACTTAACAAACTCGTATGCCATTATTTTTCATTATAAGAAATCCTTACTTCTAAAATCTGCGACTGACAAAATTCGCCTGAAAACCCTTGGGGCGCACAGGTACCTTTTTTCCCTTTGGACCTGAAACCCTTGGGGCGCACAGGTACCTTTTTTCCCTTTGGACCTGAAACCCTTGGGGCGCACAGGGGATTTTCTAAATTTACCTGAAACCCTTGGGGCGCACAGGGGATTTTTCTCCCAGAAAAAAAAAATCCCCTGTGAGGCGCCTTCCCTACTACTCACGATACTATACTCCGCGACACTATACACCACGACACTATACTCCACGACACTATACACCACGACACTATACTCCGCGACACTATACACCACGACACTATACACCACGACACTATACTCCGCGACACTATACACCACTTCACTATACTCAACGACACTATTCTCCACGACACTATACTCCACGACACTATACTCCGCGACACTATACACCACGACACTATACTCCGCGACACTATACACCACGACACTATACTCCACGACACTATACACCACTTCACTATACTCCACGACACTATACACCACGACACTATACTCCACGACACTACACACCACGACACTATACACCACGACACTATACTCCGCGACACTATACACCACGACACTATACTCCGCGTTACTATACTCCACGACACTATACTCCACGACACCATATACCACGACACTATACACCACTTCACTATACTCCGCGACACTATACACCACGACACTATACACCACGACACTATACACCACTTCACTATACTCCGAGACACTATACACCACGACACTATACTCCACGACATTATACGCCACGACACTATACTCCGCGACAATATACACCACGACACTATACTCCGCGAGACTATACACCACTTCACTATACTCCACGACACTATACACCACGACACTATACTCCGCGACACTATACACCACGACACTATACACCACGACACTATACTCCGCTACACTATACACCCCGACACTATAATCCGCGACACTATTCTCCACGACACTATACACCACGACGTTATACTCCACGACACTATACACCACGACACTATACTCCGCGACACTATACACCACGACACTATACTCCACGACACTATACACCACTTCACTATACTCCGCGACACTATACACCACGATACTATACTCCACGACACTATACACCACGACACTATACTCCGCGACACTATACACCACGACACTATACTCCGCGACACTAGTACACCACTTCACTATACTCCACGACACTATACACCACGACACTATACTCCGCGACACTATACACAACGACACTATACACCACTTCACTATACTCCGCGACACTATACACCACGACACTATACTCCACGACACTATACACCACGACACTATACTCCGCGACACTATAAACCACGACACAACACTCCGCGACACTATACACCACTTCACTATACTCCACGACACTATACACCACGACACTATACTCCACGACACTACACACCACGACACTATACACCACGACACTATACTCCGCGACACTATACACCACGACACTATACTCCACGACACTATACACCACGACACTATACTCCGCGACACTATACACCACGACACTATATTCAGCGACACTATACACCACTTCACTATACTCCACGACACTATACACCACTTCACTATATTCCGCGACACTATACACCACGACACTATACACCACGACACTATACACCACGATACTATACTCCGCGACACTATACACCACGACACTATACTCCACGACACTATACACCACGACACTAATACTCCGCGACACTATACACCACGACACTATACACCACGACACTATACTCCGCGACACTATACACCACTTCACTATACTCAACGACACTATTCTCCACGACACTATACTCCACGACACTATACTCCGCGACACTATACACCACGACACTATACTCCGCGACACTATACACCACGACACTATACTCCACGACACTATACACCACGACACTATACACCACTTCACTATACACCACGACACTATACTCAGCGACACTATACACCACTTCACTATACTCCACGACACTATACACCACGACACTATACTCCACGACACTACACACCACGACACTATACACCACGACACTATACTCCGCGACACTATACACCACGACACTATACTCTACGACACTATACACCACGACACTATACTCCGCGACACTATACACCACGACACTATACTCCGCGACACTATACACCACTTCACTATACTCCACGACACTATACACCACGACACTATACTCCGCGACACTATACACCACGAGAGTATACACCACGACACTATACTCCGCGACACTATACACCACGACACTATACTCCACGACACTATACACCACGACACTATACTCCGCGACACTATACAAAACGACACTATACACCACGACACTATACTCCGCGACACTATACACCACTTCACTATACTCCACGACACTATACTCCACGACACAATACTCCACGACACTATACTCCACGACACTATACTCCGCGACACTATACACCACGACACTATACTCCGCGACACTATACACCACGACACTATACTCCACGACACTATACACCACGACACTATACTCCGCGACACTATACACCACGATACTATACACCACGACACTATACTCTGCGACACTATACACCACTTCACTATAATCCACGACACTATACTCCACGACACTATACTCCACGACACTATACTCCACGACACTATTCCCCGCGACACCATACTCCACGACACTATACTCCACGACACTATACACCACGACACTCTACTCCGCGACACTATACACCACGACACTATACTCCACGACACTATACACCACGACACTATACTCCGCGACACTATACACCACGACACCATACTCCGCGACACTATACACCACTTCACTATACTCCACGACACTATACACCACGACACAATACTCCGCGACACTATACACCACGACACTATACACCACGACACTATACTCCGCGACACTATACACCACTTCACTATACTCCACGACACTATACTCCACGACACTATACTCCACGACACTATACTCCGCGATACTATACTCCGCGACACTATACACCACGACACTATACACCACGACACTATACTCCGCGACACTATACACCACTTCACTATACTCCACGACACTATACTCTACGACACTATACTCCACGACACTATACTCCGCGATACTATACTCCACGACACTATACTCCACGACACTATACACCACGACACTATACTCCGCGACAATATACACCACGACACTATACTCCACGACACCATACACCACGACACTATACACCACTTCACTATACTCCGCGACACTATACACCACGACACTATACACCACGACACTATACACCACTTCACTATACTCCGCGACACTATACACAACGACACTATACTCCACGACATTATACGCCACGACACTATACTCCGCGACACTATACACCACGACACTATACTCCGCGACACTATATACCACTTCACTATACTCCACGACACTATACACCACGACACTATACTCCGCGACACTATACACCACGACACTATACACCACGACACTATACTCCGCTACACTATACACCACGACACTATAATCCGCGACACTATACTGCACGACACTATACACCACGACACTATACTCCGCGACACTATACTCCGCGACACTATACACCACGACACTATATTCCACGACACTATACACCACGACACTATACTCCACGACACTATACACCCCGACACTATACTCCGCGACACTATACACCACGACACTATCCTCCACGACACTATACACCACTTCACTATACTCCGCTACACTATACACCACGACGTTATACTCCACGACATTATACACCACGACACTATACTCCGCGACACTATACACCACGACACTATACTCCACGACACTATACACCACTTCACTATACTCCGCGACACTATACACCACGATACTATACTCCACGACACTATACACCACGACACTATACTCCGCGACACTATACACCACGACACTATACTCCGCGACACTATACACCACTTCACTATACTCCACGACACTATACACCACGACACTATACTCCGCGACACTATACACCACGACACTATACACTACTTCAATATACTCCGCGACACTATACACCACGACACTATACTCCACGACACTATACACCACGACACTATACTCCGCGACACTATAAACCACGACACAACACTCCGCGACACTATACACCACTTCACTATACTCCACGACACTATACACCACGAGACTATACTCCACGACACTACACACCACGACACTATACACCACGACACTATACTCCGCGACACTATACACCACGACACTATACTCCACGACACTATACACCACGACACTATACTCCGCGACACTATACACCACGACACTATATTCAGCGACACTATACACCACTTCACTATACTCCACGACACTATACACCACTTCACTCTATTCCGCGACACTATACACCACGACACTATACACCACGACACAATACACCACGACACTATACTCCGCGACACTATACACCACGACACTATACTCCACGACACTATACACCACGACACTATACTCCGCGACACTATACACCACGACACTATACACCACGACACTATACTCCGCGACACTATACACCACTTCACTATACTCAACGACACTATTCTCCACGACACTATACTCCACGACACTATACTCCGCGACACTATACACCACGACACTATACTCCGCGACACTATACACCACGACACTATACTCCACGACACTATACTACCACGACACTATACACCACTTCACTATACACCACGACACTATACTCAGCGACACTATACACCACTTCACTATACTCCACGACACTATACACCACGACACTATACTCCGCGACACTACACACCACGACACTATACACCACGACACTATACTCCGCGACACTATACACCACGACACTATACTCTTCGACACTATACACCACGACACTATACTCCGCGACACTATACACCACGACACTATACTCCACGACACTATACACCACTTCACTATACTCCACGACACTATACACCACGACACTATACTCCGCGACACTATACACCACGACACTATACACCACGACACTATACTCCGCGACACTATACACCACGACACTATACTCCACGACACTATACACCACGACACTATACTCCGCGACACTATACAAAACGACACTATACACCACGACACTATACTCCGCGACACTATACACCACTTCACTATACTCCACGACACTATACTCCACGACACAATACTCCACGACACTATACTCCACGACACTATACTCCGCGACACTATACACCACGACACTATACTCCGCGACACTATACACCACGACACTATACTCCTCGACACTATACTCCACGACACTATACTCCACGACACTATTCTCCGCGACACTATACTCCACGACACTATACTCCACGACACTATACACCACGACACTCTACTCCGCGACACTATACACCACGACACTATACTCCGCGACACTATACACCACTACACTATACTCCACGACACTATACACCACGACACTATACTCCGCGACACTATACACCACGACACTATACTCCGCGACACTATACACCACTTCACTATACTCCACGACACTATACACCACGACACTATACTCCGCGACACTATACACCACGACACTATACACCACGACACTATACTCCGCTACACTATACACCCCGACACTATAATCCGCGACACTATTCTCCACGACACTATACACCACGACGTTATACTCCACGACACTATACACCACGACACTATACTCCGCGACACTATACACCACGACACTATACTCCACGACACTATACACCACTTCACTATACTCCGCGACACTATACACCACGATACTATACTCCACGACACTATACACCACGACACTATACTCCGCGACACTATACACCACGACACTATACTCCGCGACACTATACACCACTTCACTATACTCCACGACACTATACACCACGACACTATACTCCGCGACACTATACACAACGACACTATACACCACTTCACTATACTCCGCGACACTATACACCACGACACTATACTCCACGACACTATACACCACGACACTATACTCCGCGACACTATAAACCACGACACAACACTCCGCGACACTATACACCACTTCACTATACTCCACGACACTATACACCACGACACTATACTCCACGACACTACACACCACGACACTATACACCACGACACTATACTCCGCGACACTATACACCACGACACTATACTCCACGACACTATACACCACGACACTATACTCCGCGACACTATACACCACGACACTATATTCAGCGACACTATACACCACTTCACTATACTCCACGACACTATACACCACTTCACTATATTCCGCGACACTATACACCACGACACTATACACCACGACACTATACACCACGACACTATACTCCGCGACACTATACACCACGACACTATACTCCACGACACTATACACCACGACACTATACTCCGCGACACTATACACCACGACACTATACACCACGACACTATACTCCGCGACACTATACACCACTTCACTATACTCAACGACACTATTCTCCACGACACTATACTCCACGACACTATACTCCGCGACACTATACACCACGACACTATACTCCGCGACACTATACACCACGACACTATACTCCACGACACTATACACCACGACACTATACACCACTTCACTATACACCACGACACTATACTCAGCGACACTATACACCACTTCACTATACTCCACGACACTATACACCACGACACTATACTCCACGACACTACACACCACGACACTATACACCACGACACTATACTCCGCGACACTATACACCACGACACTATACTCTACGACACTATACACCACGACACTATACTCCGCGACACTATACACCACGACACTATACTCCGCGACACTATACACCACTTCACTATACTCCACGACACTATACACCACGACACTATACTCCGCGACACTATACACCACGAGAGTATACACCACGACACTATACTCCGCGACACTATACACCACGACACTATACTCCACGACACTATACACCACGACACTATACTCCGCGACACTATACAAAACGACACTATACACCACGACACTATACTCCGCGACACTATACACCACTTCACTATACTCCACGACACTATACTCCACGACACAATACTCCACGACACTATACTCCACGACACTATACTCCGCGACACTATACACCACGACACTATACTCCGCGACACTATACACCACGACACTATACTCCACGACACTATACACCACGACACTATACTCCGCGACACTATACACCACGATACTATACACCACGACACTATACTCTGCGACACTATACACCACTTCACTATAATCCACGACACTATACTCCACGACACTATACTCCACGACACTATACTCCACGACACTATTCCCCGCGACACCATACTCCACGACACTATACTCCACGACACTATACACCACGACACTCTACTCCGCGACACTATACACCACGACACTATACTCCACGACACTATACACCACGACACTATACTCCGCGACACTATACACCACGACACCATACTCCGCGACACTATACACCACTTCACTATACTCCACGACACTATACACCACGACACAATACTCCGCGACACTATACACCACGACACTATACACCACGACACTATACTCCGCGACACTATACACCACTTCACTATACTCCACGACACTATACTCCACGACACTATACTCCACGACACTATACTCCGCGATACTATACTCCGCGACACTATACACCACGACACTATACACCACGACACTATACTCCGCGACACTATACACCACTTCACTATACTCCACGACACTATACTCTACGACACTATACTCCACGACACTATACTCCGCGATACTATACTCCACGACACTATACTCCACGACACTATACACCACGACACTATACTCCGCGACAATATACACCACGACACTATACTCCACGACACCATACACCACGACACTATACACCACTTCACTATACTCCGCGACACTATACACCACGACACTATACACCACGACACTATACACCACTTCACTATACTCCGCGACACTATACACAACGACACTATACTCCACGACATTATACGCCACGACACTATACTCCGCGACACTATACACCACGACACTATACTCCGCGACACTATATACCACTTCACTATACTCCACGACACTATACACCACGACACTATACTCCGCGACACTATACACCACGACACTATACACCACGACACTATACTCCGCTACACTATACACCACGACACTATAATCCGCGACACTATACTGCACGACACTATACACCACGACACTATACTCCGCGACACTATACTCCGCGACACTATACACCACGACACTATATTCCACGACACTATACACCACGACACTATACTCCACGACACTATACACCCCGACACTATACTCCGCGACACTATACACCACGACACTATCCTCCACGACACTATACACCACTTCACTATACTCCGCTACACTATACACCACGACGTTATACTCCACGACATTATACACCACGACACTATACTCCGCGACACTATACACCACGACACTATACTCCACGACACTATACACCACTTCACTATACTCCGCGACACTATACACCACGATACTATACTCCACGACACTATACACCACGACACTATACTCCGCGACACTATACACCACGACACTATACTCCGCGACACTATACACCACTTCACTATACTCCACGACACTATACACCACGACACTATACTCCGCGACACTATACACCACGACACTATACACTACTTCAATATACTCCGCGACACTATACACCACGACACTATACTCCACGACACTATACACCACGACACTATACTCCGCGACACTATAAACCACGACACAACACTCCGCGACACTATACACCACTTCACTATACTCCACGACACTATACACCACGAGACTATACTCCACGACACTACACACCACGACACTATACACCACGACACTATACTCCGCGACACTATACACCACGACACTATACTCCACGACACTATACACCACGACACTATACTCCGCGACACTATACACCACGACACTATATTCAGCGACACTATACACCACTTCACTATACTCCACGACACTATACACCACTTCACTATATTCCGCGACACTATACACCACGACACTATACACCACGACACAATACACCACGACACTATACTCCGCGACACTATACACCACGACACTATACTCCACGACACTATACACCACGACACTATACTCCGCGACACTATACACCACGACACTATACACCACGACACTATACTCCGCGACACTATACACCACTTCACTATACTCAACGACACTATTCTCCACGACACTATACTCCACGACACTATACTCCGCGACACTATACACCACGACACTATACTCCGCGACACTATACACCACGACACTATACTCCACGACACTATACACCACGACACTATACACCACTTCACTATACACCACGACACTATACTCAGCGACACTATACACCACTTCACTATACTCCACGACACTATACACCACGACACTATACTCCGCGACACTACACACCACGACACTATACACCACGACACTATACTCCGCGACACTATACACCACGACACTATACTCTTCGACACTATACACCACGACACTATACTCCGCGACACTATACACCACGACACTATACTCCACGACACTATACACCACTTCACTATACTCCACGACACTATACACCACGACACTATACTCCGCGACACTATACACCACGACACTATACACCACGACACTATACTCCGCGACACTATACACCACGACACTATACTCCACGACACTATACACCACGACACTATACTCCGCGACACTATACAAAACGACACTATACACCACGACACTATACTCCGCGACACTATACACCACTTCACTATACTCCACGACACTATACTCCACGACACAATACTCCACGACACTATACTCCACGACACTATACTCCGCGACACTATACACCACGACACTATACTCCGCGACACTATACACCACGACACTATACTCCACGACACTATACACCACGACACTATACTCCGCGACACTATACACCACGACACTATACTCCTCGACACTATACTCCACGACACTATACTCCACGACACTATTCTCCGCGACACTATACTCCACGACACTATACTCCACGACACTATACACCACGACACTCTACTCCGCGACACTATACACCACGACACTATACTCCGCGACACTATACACCACTTCACTATACTCCACGACACTATACTCCACGACACTATACTCCGCGACACTATACACCACGACACTATACTCCGCGACACTATACACCACTTCACTATACTCCACGACACTATACATCACGACACTATACTCAACGACACTATACACCACGACACTATACTCCGCGACACTATACACCACGACACTATACTCCGCGACACTATACACCACGACACTATACACAACGACACTATACTCCTAGACACTATACACCACGACACTATACACCACGACACTATACACCACGACACTATACTCCTAGACACTATACACCACGACACTATACTCCACGACACTATACACCACGACACTATACTCCGCGACACTATACACCACGACACTATACACCACGACACTATACTCCGCGACACTAAACACCACTTCACTATACTCCACGACACCATACTCCACGACACTATACTCCGCGACACTATACTCCAGGACACTATACTCCACGACACTATACACCACGACACTATACTCCGCGACACTATAAACCACGACACAACACTCCGCGACACTATACACCACTTCACTATACTCCACGACACTATACACCACGAGACTATACTCCACGACACTACACACCACGACACTATACACCACGACACTATACTCCGCGACACTATACACCACGACACTATACTCCACGACACTATACACCACGACACTATACTCCGCGACACTATACACCACGACACTATATTCAGCGACACTATACACCACTTCACTATACTCCACGACACTATACACCACTTCACTATATTCCGCGACACTATACACCACGACACTATACACCACGACACAATACACCACGACACTATACTCCGCGACACTATACACCACGACACTATACTCCACGACACTATACACCACGACACTATACTCCGCGACACTATACACCACGACACTATACACCACGACACTATACTCCGCGACACTATACACCACTTCACTATACTCAACGACACTATTCTCCACGACACTATACTCCACGACACTATACTCCGCGACACTATACACCACGACACTATACTCCGCGACACTATACACCACGACACTATACTCCACGACACTATACACCACGACACTATACACCACTTCACTATACACCACGACACTATACTCAGCGACACTATACACCACTTCACTATACTCCACGACACTATACACCACGACACTATACTCCGCGACACTACACACCACGACACTATACACCACGACACTATACTCCGCGACACTATACACCACGACACTATACTCTTCGACACTATACACCACGACACTATACTCCGCGACACTATACACCACGACACTATACTCCACGACACTATACACCACTTCACTATACTCCACGACACTATACACCACGACACTATACTCCGCGACACTATACACCACGACACTATACACCACGACACTATACTCCGCGACACTATACACCACGACACTATACTCCGCGACACTATACACCACGACACTATACTCCACGACACTATACACCACGACACTATACTCCGCGACACTATACACCACGACACTATACTCCACGACACTATACTCCACGACACTATACTCCACGACACTATTCTCCGCGACACTATACTCCACGACACTATACTCCACGACACTATACACCACGACACTATACTCCGCGACACTATACACCACGACACTATACTCCGCGACACTATACACCACTTCACTATACTCCACGACACTATACTCCACGACACTATACTCCGCGACACTATACACCACGACACTATACTCCGCGACACTATACACCACTTCACTATACTCCACGACACTATACATCACGACACTATACTCCACGACACTATACACCACGACACTATACTCCGCGACACTATACTCCGCGACACTATACTCCGCGACACTATACACCACGACACT
>NW_027190607.1:0-31868 GCF_040958095.1 Procambarus clarkii
TCATTGTTTCGTGTTCTGTCTTGTGTTTAGGAATTTAATACCCTATTAATACCACCTCACCCCATCCACCTCACTCAAATGTAGATATAAACAAATCGAAGATGTGTAAGTTCTATTCAGTTGTGTATGTGTAAACTAAAGTCTTTGAAAATGTAATAAGTTTTACGAAACGTGCTCAAGTGTCGCGTCAGACTAGAAATAAAAATGAATTTTGGAGAATTGATTTTTGAATTACCACCAACAGTGAAAAGAAACGTACGAAAGATCGAGAAAATTCGTGTTAGAATTTTTAATCTTACTTTTTCGGTCATATTTAATAATATATGTCTACAGGAAAGACTGCTACCAAAATATACTAATATTAAAATGCACGACTCAGCAGCAAGGAATCAAGCTTTCACGATAAAATATCGCCAGGATCTGATTCGTGATCAGATATACAAGGCAGAAAATGAAATCAAAGACAACAAAACGCAACTACTTCATGCTACAAACGAATGGAGAAATAGCAACATTGACGAAAGTCTCCGTACCCGCATTGAACAACACCTCGACATCCTCACAGACCGACATCACCTCAGCACTGAAACAAGGATTATCAAGAAACTAACAACGTTATATGGAGGACCTATGGCAATTCCTACGACCAAGAGATGGCTTCCTGAACCTGGCAGGAATTAACCTCACTGAGGACCAAGTCACTCTCCTAAATCTGGGTATAAACTGTCACGTTATGTCCAGACCGAGTGAGATGGCCCAGAAAGTGGAGGTAGAAATTCTGTTGGACGACATATTCGACCTCGAGACACAAAAGAAGGTCACTACCAAAGATACCTTACAAGCAGAACTTATTGCGGAAGGAGGAAAGAATCGAGGCAACTACAGAAGCACCATACTGTCCCCCGAGCTCAAAGCAGCAGCTAAAAGCCTTCGTGAGAACAAGGAGATAGTTGTCAGGAGAGGTGACAAGTCGCCAATATTCGTCATTCTTAAAAAAGACAAATATCTGGCGAAAATGAACCTTATACTCTCTGACCAAACTAAATTCCCAAGGGTAATGAAGGACACTACAGCCGAATTGAAAGCAAAGGTCAACAAACTGATCGAAACTGTGAACGCCAAGAAATCCGGACTTCACTTGCCAAAGATTATTGGGGAATATAAACATGGATATGCGTATGGAAATGTCAAGACACACAAGCCTGGAAACCCACTTCAGCCAATCATTAGCCAGATACCCACACCCACGTGTAGACTGGCGAAGCGACGCGACGGCCTGCTGACTCCTTATGTCCCTTGCGCCTTCAGCCTGAAGTCTCCAAAGGAATTTGTTGACTTACTGCGGGGCACACGGGCCACAGGGATAAGAGCCTCGTTGGACGTCGAATCACTGTTTACCAACGTACCTGTGGACGAGACAATCGGGATGATAGCCGACAGAGTGTATCCTGATCCGGCCTTTACTCCTCTTGACATACCAGAAAATATTCTAAGGAAACTACTCCAAGCTTGTACTAAAGAGGCACCCTTCTTGAGCCCGGATGGGCACATGTATAAGCAAGTAGATGGGGTCGCCATGGGTTCTCCCCTAGGTGTCCTGTTTGCAAACTTCTACATGGGTACCATCGAGCAAAAAGTCTTAGTCGACATGAACTTGAAACCGGCCATATACTGCAAGTACTGTTGACAACATTTTTACACAGGTACCTGATGTCAGACATCTGCAGGAGCTGAAGGAGGCATTTGAGCAGAGTTCCGTGCTGCGTTTCACTTACGAGATGGAAAAGGATGGGAAGCTGCCCTTTCTAAATGTAACAGTGATGGAAAAGAGCGGAGGTTTCCACACTGCAGTCTACACTAAGGAAACGAACATAGGAATGTGCCTAAATGCTAACAGCGACTGCCCAGACAGGTACAAGAGGAGTGTTGTTAACGCCTATGTCGACCGTGCTCTCAGCCACCGCTCAGAATGGAAGGCAAGATCGACGAAGAACTCTGTAGGGTAAGGCAGGTCCTAGTCAACAACGGCTTCTCCAATGGTTTCGTCGAAGACATCATAAGAAGGAAAGTGAAACGCCATGCAACCTCTGAAGAGACAACTAACACAACACCTATACCCCCTATTAGACTATTTTACAGGAACTTCTTTTCCACAGCTCATAAAACGGAGGAAAGGGTCCTGAAAGATATTGTTAATAGAAACGTTATCCCTACAGACAAAAATCAGAGGATACAACTGACGATTTACTATAAAACCAGAAAAACGGCCAGCCTACTCATGAGAAACTCTCCAGACACAAAGCAGAACGCTTTAAAAGAGACCAACGTCGTCTATGCCTTCAAATGCCCTCTTGGGGACTGTAAGCTCCAAAAAATCCAGTATATAGGCAAGACAACAACATCTCTTTCTAGGCGTTTAACGATGCATAAGCAACAGAGCTCCATTAAGGAACATATAATCTCTTCCCACAACCAAACCATCGCCAGAGAAATCCTAGTAAACAACACAGAAATCATCGATAGATACAGCGATAGCAGGCGGCTTGACGTCTGCTAGGCACTACACATCAAGAAGTCAACACCAGCAATCAACAGCCAATTAATGCACAACTATATTCTACCCACCTCAAGACTCCGTTCCAATATTGAAGCATCAAGAAATATGGACCAATAGGCTTTCTACAATCACTTCCATTCAATACCCATTGTTTCGTGTTCTGTCTTGTGTTTAGGAATTTAATACCCTATTAATACCACCTCACCCCATCCACCTCACTCAAATGTAGATATAAACAAATCGAAGATGTGTAAGTTCTATTCAGTTGTGTATGTGTAAACTAAAGTCTTTGAAAATGTAATAAGTTTTACGAAACGCGCTCAAGTGTCGCGTCAGACTAGAAATAAAAATGAATTTTGGAGAATTGATTTTTGAATTACCACCAACAGTGAAAAGAAACGTACGAAAGATCGAGAAAATTCGTGTTAGAATTTTTAATCTTACTTTTTCGGTCATATTTAATAATATATGTCTACAGGAAAGACTGCTACCAAAATATACTAATATTAAAATGCACGACTCAGCAGCAAGGAATCAAGCTTTCACGATAAAATATCGCCAGGATCTGATTCGTGATCAGATATACAAGGCAGAAAATGAAATCAAAGACAACAAAACGCAACTACTTCATGCTACAAACGAATGGAGAAATAGCAACATTGACGAAAGTCTCCGTACCCGCATTGAACAACACTTCGACATCCTCACAGACCGATATCACCTCAGAACTGAAACAAGGATTATCAAGAAACTAACAACGTTATATGGAGGACCTATGGCAATTCCACGACCAAGAGATGGCTTCCTGAACCTGGCAGGAATTAACCTCACTGAGGACCAAGTCACTCTCCTAAATCTGGGATAAACTGTCACGTTATGTCCAGACCGAGTGAGATGGCCCGGAAAGTGGAGTTAGAAATTCTGTTGGACGACATATTCGACCTCGAGACACAAAAGAAGGTCACTACCAAAGATACCTTACAAGCAGAACTTATTGCGGAAGGAGGAAAGAATCGAGGCAACTACAGAAGCACCATACTGTCCCCCGAGCTCAAAGCAGCAGCTAAAAGCCTTCGTGAGAACAAGGAGATAGTTGTCAGGAGAGGTGACAAGTCGCCAATATACGTCATTCTTAAAAAAGACAAATATCTGGCGAAAATGAACCTTATACTCTCTGACCAAACTAAATTCCAAAGGGTAACGAAGGACACTACAGCCGAATTGAAAGCAAAGGTCAACAAACTGATCGAAACTGTGAACGCCAAGAAATCCGGACTTCACTTGCCAAAGATTATTGGGGAATATAAACATGGATATGCGTATGGAAATGTCAAGACACACAAGCCTGGAAACCCACTTCGGCCAATCATTAGCCAGATACCCACACCCACGTGCAGACTGGCGAAGCGACTCGACGGCCTGCTGACTCCTTATGTCCCTTGCGCCTTCAGCCTGAAGTCTCCAAAGGAATTTGTTGACTTACTGCGGGGCACACGGGCCACAGGGATAAGAGCCTCGTTGGACGTCGAATCACTGTTTACCAACGTACCTGTGGACGAGACAATCGGGATGATAGCCGACAGAGTGTATCGTGATCCGGCCTTTACTCCTCTTGACATACCAGAAAATATTCTAAGGAAACTACTCCAAGCTTGTACTAAAGAGGCACCCTTCTTGAGCCCGGATGGGCACATGTATAAGCAAGTAGATGGGGTCGCCATGGGTTCTCCCCTAGGTGTCCTGTTTGCAAACTTCTACATGGGTACCATCGAGCAAAAGTCTTAGTCGACATGAACTTGAAACCGGCCATATACTGCAAGTATGTTGACGACATTTTTACACAGGTACCTGATGTCAGACATCTGCAGGAGCTGAAGGAGGCATTTGAGCAGAGTTCCGTGCTGCGTTTCACTTACGAGATGGAAAAGGATGGGAAGCTGCCCTTTCTAAATGTAACAGTGATGGAAAAGAGCGGAGGTTTCCACACTGCAGTCTACACTAAGGAAACGAACATAGGAATGTGCCTAAATGCCAACAGCGACTGCCCAGACAGGTACAAGAGGAGTGTTGTTAACGCCTATGTCGACCGTGCTCTCAGCCACCGCTCAGAATGGAAGCAAGTCGACGAAGAACTCTGTAGGGTAAGGTAGGTCCTAGTCAACAACGGCTTCTCCAATGGTTTCGTCGAAGACATCATAAGAAGGAAAGTGAAACGCCATGCAACCTCTGAAGAGACAACTAACACAACACCTATACCCCCTATTAGACTATTTTACAGGAACTTCTTTTCCACAGCTCATAAAACGGAGGAAAGGGTCCTGAAAGATATTGTTAATAGAAACGTTATCCCTACAGACAAAAATCAGAGGATACAACTGACGATTTACTATAAATCCAGAAAAACGGCCAGCCTACTCATGAGAAACTCTCCAGACACAAAGCAGAACGCTTTAAAAGAGACCAACGTCGTCTATGCCTTCAAATGCCCTCTTGGGGACTGTAAGCTCCAAAAAATCCAGTATATAGGCAAGACAACAACATCTCTTTCTAGGCGTTTAACGATGCATAAGCAACAGAGCTCCATTAAGGAACATATAATCTCTTCCCACAACCAAACCATCGCCAGAGAAATCCTAGTAAACAACACAGAAATCATCGATAGATACAGCGATAGCAGGCGGCTTGACGTCTGCTAGGCACTACACATCAAGAAGTCAACACCAGCAATCAACAGCCAATTAATGCACAACTATATTCTACCCACCTCAAAACTCCGTTCCAATATTGAAGCATCAAGAAATATGGACCAATAGGCTTTCTACAATCACTTCCATTCAATACCCATTGTTTCGTGTTCTGTCTTGTGTTTAGGAATTTAATACCCTATTAATACCACCTCACCCCATCCACCTCACTCAAATGTAGATATAAACAAATCGAAGATGTGTAAGTTCTATTCAGTTGTGTATGTGTAAACTAAAGTCTTTGAAAATGTAATAAGTTTTACGAAACGCGCTCAAGTGTCGCGTCAGACTAGAAATAAAAATGAATTTTGGAGAATTGATTTTTGAATTACCACCAACAGTGAAAAGAAACGTACGAAAGATCGAGAAAATTCGTGTTAGAATTTTAATCTTACTTTTTCGGTCATATTTAATAATATATGTCTACAGGAAAGACTGCTACCAAAATATACTAATATTAAAATGCACGACTCAGCAGCAAGGAATCAAGCTTTCACGATAAAATATCGCCAGGATCTGATTCGTGATCAGATATACAAGGCAGAAAATGAAATCAAAGACAACAAAACGCAACTACTTCATGCTACAAACGAATGGAGAAATAGCAACATTGACGAAAGTCTCCGTACCCGCATTGAACAACACCTCGACATCCTCACAGACCGATATCACCTCAGAACTGAAACAAGGATTATCAAGAAACTAACAACATTATATGGAGGACCTATGGCAATTCCACGACCAAGAGATGGCTTCCTGAACCTGGCAGGAATTAACCTCACTGAGGACCAAGTCACTCTCCTAAATCTGGGAATAAACTGTCACGTTATGTCCAGACCGAGTGAGATGGCCCGGAAAGTGGAGTTAGAAATTCTGTTGGACGACATATTCGACCTCGAGACACAAAAGAAGGTCACTACCAAAGATACCTTACAAGCAGAACTTATTGCGGAAGGAGGAAAGAATCGAGGCAACTACAGAAGCACCATACTGTCCCCCGAGCTCAAAGCAGCAGCTAAAAGCCTTCGTGAGAACAAGGAGATAGTTGTCAGGAGAGGTGACAAGTCGCCAATATACGTCATTCTTAAAAAAGACAAATATCTGGCGAAAATGAACCTTATACTCTCTGACCAAACTAAATTCCAAAGGGTAACGAAGGACACTACAGCCGAATTGAAAGCAAAGGTCAACAAACTGATCGAAACTGTGAACGCCAAGAAATCCGGACTTCACTTGCCAAAGATTATTGGGGAATATAAACATGGATATGCGTATGGAAATGTCAAGACACACAAGCCTGGAAACCCACTTCGGCCAATCATTAGCCAGATACCCACACCCACGTGCAGACTGGCGAAGCGACTCGACGGCCTGCTGACTCCTTATGTCCCTTGCGCCTTCAGCCTGAAGTCTCCAAAGGAATTTGTTGACTTACTGCGGGGCACACGGGCCACAGGATAAGAGCCTCGTTGGACGTAGAATCACTGTTTACCAACGTACCTGTGGACGAGACAATCGGGATGATAGCCGACAGAGTGTATCGTGATCCGGCCTTTACTCCTCTTGACATACCAGAAAATATTCTAAGGAAACTACTCCAAGCTTGTACTAAAGAGGCACCCTTCTTGAGCCCGGATGGGCACATGTATAAGCAAGTAGATGGGGTCGCCATGGGTTCTCCCCTAGGTGTCCTGTTTGCAAACTTCTACATGGGTACCATCGAGCAAAAAGTCTTAGTCGACATGAACTTGAAACCGGCCATATACTGCAAGTATGTTGACGACATTTTTACACAGGTACCTGATGTCAGACATCTGCAGGAGCTGAAGGAGGCATTTGAGCAGAGTTCCGTGCTGCGTTTCACTTACGAGATGGAAAAGGATGGGAAGCTGCCCTTTCTAAATGTAACAGTGATGGAAAAGAGCGGAGGTTTCCACACTGCAGTCTACACTAAGGAAACGAACATAGGAATGTGCCTAAATGCCAACAGCGACTGCCCAGACAGGTACAAGAGGAGTGTTGTTAACGCCTATGTCGACCGTGCTCTCAGCCACAGCTCAGAATGGAAGCAAGTCGACGAAGAACTCTGTAGGGTAAGGCAGGTCCTAGTCAACAACGGCTTCTCCAATGGTTTCGTCGAAGACATCATAAGAAGGAAAGTGAAACGCCATGCAACCTCTGAAGAGACAACTAACACAACACCTATACCCCCTATTAGACTTACAGGAACTTCTTTTCCACAGCTCATAAAACGGAGGAAAGGGTCCTGAAAGATATTGTTAATAGAAACGTTATCCCTACAGACAAAAATCAGAGGATACAACTGACGATTTACTATAAAACCAGAAAAACGGCCAGCCTACTCATGAGAAACTCTCCAGACACAAAGCAGAACGCTTTAAAGAGACCAACGTCGTCTATGCCTTCAAATGCCCTCTTGGGGACTGTAAGCTCCAAAAAACCCAGTATATAGGCAAGACAACAACATTTCTAGGCGTTTAACAATGCATAAGCAACAGAGCTCCATTAAGGAACATATAATCTCTTCCTACAACCAAACCATCGCCAGAGAAATCCTAGTAAACAACACAGAAATCATCGATAGATACAGCGATAGCAGGCGGCTTGACGTCTGCTAGGCACTACACATCAAGAAGTCAACACCGGCAATCAACAGCCAATTAATGCACAACTATATTCTACCCACCTCAAGACTCCGTTCCAATATAGAAGCATCAAGAAATATGGACCAATAGGCTTTCTACAATCACTTCCATTCAATACCCATTGTTTCGTGTTCTGTCTTGTGTTTAGGAATTTAATACCCTATTAATACCACCTCACTCAAATGTAGATATAAACAAATCGAAGATGTGTAAGTTCTATTCAGTTGTGTATGTGTAAACTAAAGTGTTTGAAAATGTAATAAGTTTTACGAAACGCGCTCAAGTGTCGCGTCAGACTAGAAATAAAAATGAATTTTGGAGAATTGATTTTTGAATTACCACCAACAGTGAAAAGAAACGTACGAAAGATCGAGAAAATTCGTGTTAGAATTATTAATCTTACTTTTTCGGTCATATTTAATAATATATGTCTACAGGAAAGACTGCTACCAAAATATACTAATATTAAAATGCACGACTCAGCAGCAAGGAATCAAGCTTTCACGATAAAATATCGCCAGGATTTGATTCGTGATCAGATATACAAGGCAGAAAATGAAATCAAAGACAACAAAACGCAACTACTTCATGCTACAAACGAATGGAGAAATAGCAACATTGACGAAAGTCTCCGTACCCGCATTGAACAACACCTCGACATCCTCACAGACCGACATCACCTCAGCACTGAAACAAGGATTATCAAGAAACTAACAACGTTATATGGAGGACCTATGGCAATTCCACGACCAAGAGATGGCTTCCTGAACCTGGCAGGAATTAACCTCACTGAGGACCAAGTCACTCTCCTAAATCTGGGTATAAACTGTCACGTTATGTCCAGACCGAGTGAGATGGCCCGGAAAGTGGAGTTAGAAATTCTGTTGGACGACATATTCGACCTCGAGACACAAAAGAAGGTCACTACCAAAGATACCTTACAAGCAGAACTTATTGCGGAAGGAGGAAAGAATCGAGGCAACTACAGAAGCACCATACTGTTCCCCGAGCTCAAAGCAGCAGCTAAAAGCCTTCGTGAGAACAAGGAGATAGTTGTCAGGAGAGGTGACAAGTCGCCAATATACGTCATTCTTAAAAAAGACAAATATCTGGCGAAAATGAACCTTATACTCTCTGACCAAACTAAATTCCAAAGGGTAACGAAGGACACTACAGCCGAATTGAAAGCAAAGGTCAACAAACTGATTGAAACTGTGAACGCCAAGAAATCCGGACTTCACTTGCCAAAGATTATTGGGGAATATAAACATGGATATGCGTATGGAAATGTCAAGACACACAAGCCTGGAAACCCACTTTCGGCCAATCATTAGCCAGATACCCACACCCACGTGCAGACTGGCGAAGCGACTCGACGGCCTGCTGACTCCTTATGTCCCTTGCGCCTTCAGCCTGAAGTCTCCAAAGGAATTTGTTGACTTACTGCGGGGCACACGGGCCACAGGGATAAGAGCCTCGTTGGACGTCGAATCACTGTTTACCAACGTACCTGTGGACGAGACAATCGGGATGATAGCCGACAGAGTGTATCGTGATCCGGCCTTTACTCCTCTTGACATACCAGAAAATATTCTAAGGAAACTACTCCAAGCTTGTACTAAGAGGCACCCTTCTTGAGCCCGGATGGGCACATGTATAAGCAAGTAGATGGGGTCGCCATGGGTTCTCCCCTAGGTGTCCTGTTTGCAAACTTCTACATGGGTACCATCGAGCAAAAAGTCTTAGTCGACATGAACTTGAAACCGGCCATATACTGCAAGTATGTTGACGACATTTTTACACAGGTACCTGATGTCAGACATCTGCAGGAGCTGAAGGAGGCATTTGAGCAGAGTTCCGTACTGCGTTTCACTTACGAGATGGAAAAGGATGGGAAGCTGCCCTTTCTAAATGTAACAGTGATGGAAAAGAGCGGAGGTTTCCACACTGCAGTCTACACTAAGGAAACGAACATAGGAATGTGCCTAAATGCCAACAGCGACTGCCCAGACAGGTACAAGAGGAGTGTTGTTAACGCCTATGTCGACCGTGCTCTCAGCCACAGCTCAGAATGGAAGCAAGTCGACGAAGAACTCTGTAGGGTAAGGCAGGTCCTAGTCAACAACGGCTTCTCCAATGGTTTCGTCGAAGACATCATAAGAAGGAAAGTGAAACGCCATGCAACCTCTGAAGAGACAACTAACACAACACCTATACCCCCTATTAGACTATTTTACAGGAACTTCTTTTCCACAGCTCATAAAACGGAGGAAAGGGTCCTGAAAGATATTGTTAATAGAAACGTTATCCCTACAGACAAAAATCAGAGGATACAACTGACGATTTACTATAAAACCAGAAAAACGGCCAGCCTACTCATGAGAAACTCTCCAGACACAAAGCAGAACGCTTTAAAAGAGACCAACGTCGTCTATGCCTTCAAATGCCCTCTTGGGGACTGTAAGCTCCAAAAAACCCAGTATATAGGCAAGACAACAACATCTCTTTCTAGGCGTTTAACGATGCATAAGCAACAGAGCTCCATTAAGGAACATATAATCTCTTCCTACAACCAAACCATCGCCAGAGAAATCCTATTAAACAACACAGAAATCATCGATAGATACAGCGATAGCAGGCGGCTTGACGTCTGCTAGGCACTACACATCAAGAAGTCAACACCAGCAATCAACAGGTAATTAATGCACAACTATATTCTACCCACCTCAAGACTCCGTTCCAATATAGAAGCATCAAGAAATATGGACCAATAGGCTTTCTACAATCACTTCCAATCAATACCCATTGTTTCGTGTTCTGTCTTGTGTTTAGGAATTTAATACCCTATTAATACCACCTCACTCAAATGTAGATATAAACAAATCGAAGATGTGTAAGTTCTATTCAGTTGTGTATGTGTAAACTAAAATCTTTGAAAATGTAATAAGTTTTACGAAACGCGCTCAAGTGTCGCGTCAGACTAGAAATAAAATGAATTTTGGAGAATTGATTTTTGAATTACCACCAACAGTGAAAAGAAACGTACGAAAGATCGAGAAAATTCGTGTTAGAATTATTAATCTTACTTTTTCGGTCATATTTAATAATATATGTCTACAGGAAAGACTGCTACCAGAATATACTAATATTAAAATGCACGACTCAGCAGCAAGGAATCAAGCTTTCACGATAAAATATCGCCAGGATCTGATTCGTGATCAGATATACAAGGCAGAAAATGAAATCAAAGACAACAAAACGCAACTACTTCATGCTACAAACGAATGGAGAAAGAGCAACATTGACGAAAGTCTCCGTACCCGCATTGAACAACACCTCGACATCCTCACAGACCGACATCACCTCAGCACTGAAACAAGGATTATCAAGAAACTAACAATGTTATATGGAGGACCTATGGCAATTCCACGACCAAGAGATGGCTTCCTGAACCTGGCAGGAATTAACCTCACTGAGGACCAAGTCACTTTCCTAAATCTGGGTATAAACTGTCACGTTATGTCCAGACCGAGTGAGATGGCCCGGAAAGTGGAGTTAGAAATTCTGTTGGACGACATATTCGACCTCGAGACACAAAAGAAGGTCACTACCAAAGATACCTTACAAGCAGAACTTATTGCGGAAGGAGGAAAGAATCGAGGCAACTACAGAAGCACCATACTGTCCCCCGAGCTCAAAGCAGCAGCTAAAAGCCTTCGTGAGAACAAGGAGATAGTTGTCAGGAGAGGTGACAAGTCGCCAATATACGTCATTCTTAAAAAAGACAAATATCTGGCGAAAATGAACCTTATACTCTCTGACCAAACTAAATTCCAAAGGGTAACGAAGGACACTACAGCCGAATTGAAAGCAAAGGTCAACAAACTGATTGAAACTGTGAACGCCAAGAAATCCGGACTTCACTTGCCAAAGATTATTGGGGAATATAAACATGGATATGCGTATGGAAATGTCAAGACACACAAGCCTGGAAACCCACTTCGGCCAATCATTAGCCAGATACCCACACCCACGTGCAGACTGGCGAAGCGACTCGACGGCCTGCTGACTCCTTATGTCCCTTGCGCCTTCAGCCTGAAGTCTCCAAAGGAATTTGTTGACTTACTGCGGGGCACACGGGCCACAGGGATAAGAGCCTCGTTGGACGTCGAATCACTGTTTACCAACGTACCTGTGGACGAGACAATCGGGATGATAGCCGACAGAGTGTATCGTGATCCGGCCTTTACTCCTCTTGACATACCAGAAAAATATTCTAAGGAAACTACTCCAAGCTTGTACTAAAGAGGCACCCTTCTTGAGCCCGGATGGGCACATGTATAAGCAAGTAGATGGGGTCGCCATGGGTTCTCCCCTAGGTGTCCTGTTTGCAAACTTCTACATGGGTACCATCGAGCAAAAAGTCTTAGTCGACATGAACTTGAAACCGGCCATATACTGCAAGTATGTTGACGACATTTTTACACAGGTACCTGATGTCAGACATCTGCAGGAGCTGAAGGAGGCATTTGAGCAGAGTTCCGTGCTGCGTTTCACTTACGAGATGGAAAAGGATGGGAAGCTGCCCTTTCTAAATGTAACAGTGATGGAAAAGAGCAGAGGTTTCCACACTGCAGTCTACACTAAGGAAACGAACATAGGAATGTGCCTAAATGCCAACAGCGACTGCCCAGACAGGTACAAGAGGAGTGTTGTTAACGCCTATGTCGACCGTGCTCTCAGCCACAGCTCAGAATGGAAGCAAGTCGACGAAGAACTCTGTAGGGTAAGGCAGGTCCTAGTCAACAACGGCTTCTCCAATGGTTTCGTCGAAGACATCATAAGAAGGAAAGTGAAACGCCATGCAACCTCTGAAGAGACAACTAACACAACACCTATACCCCCTATTAGACTATTTTACAGGAACTTCTTTTCCACAGCTCATAAAATGGAGGAAAGGGTTCCTGAAAGATATTGTTAATAGAAACGTTATCCCTACAGACAAAAATCAGAGGACTACAACTGACGATTTACTATAAAACCAGAAAAACGGCCAGCCTACTCATGAGAAACTCTCCAGACACAAAGCAGAACGCTTTAAAAGAGACCAACGTCGTCTATGCCTTCAAATGCCCTCTTGGGGACTGTAAGCTCCAAAAAACCCAGTATATAGGCAAGACAACAACATCTCTTTCTAGGCGTTTAACGATGCATAAGCAACAGAGCTCCATTAAGGAACATATAATCTCTTCCTACAACCAAACCATCGCCAGAGAAATCCTAGTAAACAACACAGAAATCATCGATAGATACAGCGATAGCAGGCGGCTTGACGTCTGCTAGGCACTACACATCAAGAAGTCAACACCAGCAATCAACAGGTAATTAATGCACAACTATATTCTACCCACCTCAAGACTCCGTTCCAATATAGAAGCATCAAGAAATATGGACCAATAGGCTTTCTACAATCACTTCCATTCAATACCCATTGTTTCGTGTTCTGTCTTGTGTTTAGGAATTTAATACCCTATTAATACCACCTCACTCAAATGTAGATATAAACAAATCGAAGATGTGTAAGTTCTATTCAGTTGTGTATGTGTAAACTAAAGTGTTTGAAAATGTAATAAGTTTTACGAAACGCGCTCAAGTGTCGCGTCAGACTAGAAATAAATATGAATTTTGGAGAATTGATTTTTGAATTACCACCAACAGTGAAAAGAAACGTACGAAAGATCGAGAAAATTCGTGTTAGAATTATTAATCTTACTTTTTCGGTCATATTTAATAATATATGTCTACAGGAAAGACTGCTACCAAATATACTAATATTAAAATGCACGACTCAGCAGCAAGGAATCAAGCTTTCACGATAAAATATCGCCAGGATTTGATTCGTGATCAGATATACAAGGCAGAAAATGAAATCAAAGACAACAAAACGCAACTACTTCATGCTACAAACGAATGGAGAAATAGCAACATTGACGAAAGTCTCCGTACCCGCATTGAACAACACCTCGACATCCTCACAGACCGACATCACCTCAGCACTGAAACAAGGATTAATCAAGAAACTAACAATGTTATATGGAGGACCTATGGCAATTCCACGACCAAGAGATGGCTTCCTGAACCTGGCAGGAATTAACCTCACTGAGGACCAAGTCACTCTCCTAAATCTGGGTATAAACTGTCACGTTATGTCCAGACCGAGTGAGATGGCCCGGAAAGTGGAGTTAGAAATTCTGTTGGACGACATATTCGACCTCGAGACACAAAAGAAGGTCACTACCAAAGATACCTTACAAGCAGAACTTATTGCGGAAGGAGGAAAGAATCGAGGCAACTACAGAAGCACCATACTGTTCCCCCGAGCTCAAAGCAGCAGCTAAAAGCCTTCGTGAGAACAAGGAGATAGTTGTCAGGAGAGGTGACAAGTCGCCAATATACGTCATTCTTAAAAAAGACAAATATCTGGCGAAAATGAACCTTATACTCTCTGACCAAACTAAATTCCAAAGGGTAACGAAGGACACTACAGCCGAATTGAAAGCAAAGGTCAACAAACTGATTCGAAACTGTGAACGCCAAGAAATCCGGACTTCACTTGCCAAAGATTATTGGGGAATATAAACATGGATATGCGTATGGAAATGTCAAGACACACAAGCCTGGAAACCCACTTCGGCCAATCATTAGCCAGATACCCACACCCACGTGCAGACTGGCGAAGCGACTCGACGGCCTGCTGACTCCTTATGTCCCTTGCGCCTTCAGCCTGAAGTCTCCAAAGGAATTTGTTGACTTACTGCGGGGCACACGGGCCACAGGGATAAGAGCCTCGTTGGACGTCGAATCACTGTTTACCAACGTTACCTGTGGACGAGACAATCGGGATGATAGCCGACAGAGTGTATCGTGATCCGGCTTTACTCCTCTTGACATACCAGAAAATATTCTAAGGAAACTACTCCAAGCTTGTACTAAAGAGGCACCCTTCTTGAGCCACGATGGGCACATGTATAAGCAAGTAGATGGGGTCGCCATGGGTTCTCCCCTAGGTGTCCTGTTTGCAAACTTCTACATGGGTACCATCGAGCAAAAAGTCTTAGTCGACATGAACTTGAAACCGGCCATATACTGCAAGTATGTTGACGACATTTTTACACAGGTACCTGATGTCAGACATCTGCAGGAGCTGAAGGAGGCATTTGAGCAGAGTTCCGTACTGCGTTTCACTTACGAGATGGAAAAGGATGGGAAGCTGCCCTTTCTAAATGTAACAGTGATGGAAAAGAGCAGGAGGTTTCCACACTGCAGTCTACACTAAGGAAACGAACATAGGAATGTGCCTAAATGCCAACAGCGACTGCCCAGACAGGTACAAGAGGAGTGTTGTTAACGCCTATTGTCGACCGTGCTCTCAGCCACAGCTCAGAATGGAAGCAAGTCGACGAAGAACTCTGTAGGGTAAGGCAGGTCCTAGTCAACAACGGCTTCTCCAATGGTTTCGTCGAAGACATCATAAGAAGGAAAGTGAAACGCCATGCAACCTCTGAAGAGACAACTAACACAACACCTATACCCCCTATTAGACTATTTTACAGGAACTTCTTTTCCACAGCTCATAAAACGGAGGAAAGGGTCCTGAAAGATATTGTTAATAGAAACGTTATCCCTACAGACAAAAATCAGAGGATACAACTGACGATTTACTATAAAACCAGAAAAACGGCCAGCCTACTCATGAGAAACTCTCCAGACACAAAGCAGAACGCTTTAAAAGAGACCAACGTCGTCTATGCCTTCAAATGCCCTCTTGGGGACTGTAAGCTCCAAAAAACCCAGTATATAGGCAAGACAACAACATCTCTTTCTAGGCGTTTAACGATGCATAAGCAACAGAGCTCCATTAAGGAACATATAATCTCTTCCTACAACCAAACCATCGCCAGAGAAATCCTAGTAAACAACACAGAAATCATCGATAGATACAGCGATAGCAGGCGGCTTGACGTCTGCTAGGCACTACACATCAAGAAGTCAACACCAGCAATCAACAGGTAATTAATGCACAACTATATTCTACCCACCTCAAGACTCCGTTCCAATATAGAAGCATCAAGAAATATGGACCTAATAGGCTTTCTACAATCACTTCCAATTCAATACCCATTGTTTCGTGTTCTGTCTTGTGTTTAGGAATTTAATACCCTATTAATACCACCTCACTCAAATGTAGATATAAACAAATCGAAGATGTGTCAAGTTCTATTCAGTTGTGTATGTGTAAACTAAAGTCGTTTGAAAATGTAATAAGTTTTACGAAACGCGCTCAAGTGTCGCGTCAGACTAGAAATAATAATGAATTTTGGAGAATTGATTTTTGAATTACCACCAACAGTGAAAAGAAACGTACGAAAGATCGAGAAAATTCGTGTTAGAATTATTAATCTTACTTTTTCGGTCATATTTAATAATATATGTCTACAGGAAAGACTGCTACCAGAATATACTAATATTAAAATGCACGACTCAGCAGCAAGGAATCAAGCTTTCACGATAAAATATCGCCAGGATCTGATTCGTGATCAGATATACAAGGCAGAAAATGAAATCAAAGACAACAAAACGCAACTACTTCATGCTACAAACGAATGGAGAAATAGCAACATTGACGAAAGTCTCCGTACCCGCATTGAACAACACCTCGACATCCTCACAGACCGACATCACCTCAGCACTGAAACAAGGATTATCAAGAAACTAACAACGTTATATGGAGGACCTATGGCAATTCCACGACCAAGAGATGGCTTCCTGAACCTGGCAGGAATTAACCTCACTGAGGACCAAGTCACTCTCCTAAATCTGGGTATAAACTGTCACGTTATGTCCAGACCGAGTGAGATGGCCCGGAAAGTGGAGTTAGAAATTCTGTTGGACGACATATTCGACCTCGAGACACAAAAGAAGGTCACTACCAAAGATACCTTACAAGCAGAACTTATTGCGGAAGGAGGAAAGAATCGAGGCAACTACAGAAGCACCATACTGTCCCCCGAGCTCAAAGCAGCAGCTAAAAGCCTTCGTGAGAACAAGGAGATAGTTGTCAGGAGAGGTGACAAGTCGCCAATATACGTCATTCTTAAAAAAGACAAATATCTGGCGAAAATGAACCTTATACTCTCTGACCAAACTAAATTCCAAAGGGTAACGAAGGACACTACAGCCGAATTGAAAGCAAAGGTCAACAAACTGATCGAAACTGTGAACGCCAAGAAATCCGGACTTCACTTGCCAAAGATTATTGGGGAATATAAACATGGATATGCGTATGGAAATGTCAAGACACACAAGCCTGGAAACCCACTTCGGCCAATCATTAGCCAGATACCCACACCCACGTGCAGACTGGCGAAGCGACTCGACGGCCTGCTGACTCCTTATGTCCCTTGCGCCTTCAGCCTGAAGTCTCCAAAGGAATTTGTTGACTTACTGCGGGGCACACGGGCCACAGGGATAAGAGCCTCGTTGGACGTCGAATCACTGTTTACCAACGTACCTGTGGACGAGACAATCGGGATGATAGCCGACAGAGTGTATCGTGATCCGGCCTTTACTCCTCTTGACATACCAGAAAATATTCTAAGGAAACTACTCCAAGCTTGTACTAAAGAGGCACCCTTCTTGAGCCCGGATGGGCACATGTATAAGCAAGTAGATGGGGTCGCCATGGGTTCTCCCCTAGGTGTCCTGTTTGCAAACTTCTACATGGGTACCATCGAGCAAAAAGTCTTAGTCGACATGAACTTGAAACCGGCCATATACTGCAAGTATGTTGACGACATTTTTACACAGGTACCTGATGTCAGACATCTGCAGGAGCTGAAGGAGGCATTTGAGCAGAGTTCCGTACTGCGTTTCACTTACGAGATGGAAAAGGATGGGAAGCTGCCCTTTCTAAATGTAACAGTGATGGAAAAGAGCGGAGGTTTCCACACTGCAGTCTACACTAAGGAAACGAACATAGGAATGTGCCTAAATGCCAACAGCGACTGCCCAGACAGGTACAAGAGGAGTGTTGTTAACGCCTATGTCGACCGTGCTCTCAGCCACAGCTCAGAATGGAAGCAAGTCGACGAAGAACTCTGTAGGGTAAGGCAGGTCCTAGTCAACAACGGCTTCTCCAATGGTTTCGTCGAAGACATCATAAGAAGGAAAGTGAAACGCCATGCAACCTCTGAAGAGACAACTAACACAACACCTATACCCCCTATTAGACTATTTTACAGGAACTTCTTTTCCACAGCTCATAAAACGGAGGAAAGGGTCCTGAAAGATATTGTTAATAGAAACGTTATCCCTACAGACAAAAATCAGAGGATACAACTGACGATTTACTATAAAACCAGAAAAACGGCCAGCCTACTCATGAGAAACTCTCCAGACACAAAGCAGAACGCTTTAAAAGAGACCAACGTCGTCTATGCCTTCAAATGCCCTCTTGGGGACTGTAAGCTCCAAAAAACCCAGTATATAGGCAAGACAACAACATCTCTTTCTAGGCGTTTAACGATGCATAAGCAACAGAGCTCCATTAAGGAACATATAATCTCTTCCTACAACCAAACCATCGCCAGAGAAATCCTAGTAAACAACACAGAAATCATCGATAGATACAGCGATAGCAGGCGGCTTGACGTCTGCTAGGCACTACACATCAAGAAGTCAACACCAGCAATCAACAGGTAATTAATGCACAACTATATTCTACCCACCTCAAGACTCCGTTCCAATATAGAAGCATCAAGAAATATGGACCAATAGGCTTTCTACAATCACTTCCAATCAATACCCATTGTTTCGTGTTCTGTCTTGTGTTTAGGAATTTAATACCCTATTAATACCACCTCACTCAAATGTAGATATAAACAAATCGAAGATGTGTAAGTTCTATTCAGTTGTGTATGTGTAAACTAAAGTCTTTGAAAATGTAATAAGTTTTACGAAACGCGCTCAAGTGTCGCGTCAGACTAGAAATAATAATGAATTTTGGAGAATTGATTTTTGAATTACCACCAACAGTGAAAAGAAACGTACGAAAGATCGAGAAAATTCGTGTTAGAATTATTAATCTTACTTTTTCGGTCATATTTAATAATATATGTCTACAGGAAAGACTGCTACCAGAATATACTAATATTAAAATGCACGACTCAGCAGCAAGGAATCAAGCTTTCACGATAAAATATCGCCAGGATCTGATTCGTGATCAGATATACAAGGCAGAAAATGAAATCAAAGACAACAAAACGCAACTACTTCATGCTACAAACGAATGGAGAAATAGCAACATTGACGAAAGTCTCCGTACCCGCATTGAACAACACCTCGACATCCTCACAGACCGACATCACCTCAGCACTGAAACAAGGATTATCAAGAAACTAACAATGTTATATGGAGGACCTATGGCAATTCCACGACCAAGAGATGGCTTCCTGAACCTGGCAGGAATTAACCTCACTGAGGACCAAGTCACTTTCCTAAATCTGGGTATAAACTGTCACGTTATGTCCAGACCGAGTGAGATGGCCCGGAAAGTGGAGTTAGAAATTCTGTTGGACGACATATTCGACCTCGAGACACAAAAGAAGGTCACTACCAAAGATACCTTACAAGCAGAACTTATTGCGGAAGGAGGAAAGAATCGAGGCAACTACAGAAGCACCATACTGTCCCCCGAGCTCAAAGCAGCAGCTAAAAGCCTTCGTGAGAACAAGGAGATAGTTGTCAGGAGAGGTGACAAGTCGCCAATATACGTCATTCTTAAAAAAGACAAATATCTGGCGAAAATGAACCTTATACTCTCTGACCAAACTAAATTCCAAAGGGTAACGAAGGACACTACAGCCGAATTGAAAGCAAAGGTCAACAAACTGATTGAAACTGTGAACGCCAAGAAATCCGGACTTCACTTGCCAAAGATTATTGGGGAATATAAACATGGATATGCGTATGGAAATGTCAAGACACACAAGCCTGGAAACCCACTTCGGCCAATCATTAGCCAGATACCCACACCCACGTGCAGACTGGCGAAGCGACTCGACGGCCTGCTGACTCCTTATGTCCCTTGCGCCTTCAGCCTGAAGTCTCCAAAGGAATTTGTTGACTTACTGCGGGGCACACGGGCCACAGGGATAAGAGCCTCGTTGGACGTCGAATCACTGTTTACCAACGTACCTGTGGACGAGACAATCGGGATGATAGCCGACAGAGTGTATCGTGATCCGGCCTTTACTCCTCTTGACATACCAGAAAATATTCTAAGGAAACTACTCCAAGCTTGTACTAAAGAGGCACCCTTCTTGAGCCCGGATGGGCACATGTATAAGCAAGTAGATGGGGTCGCCATGGGTTCTCCCCTAGGTGTCCTGTTTGCAAACTTCTACATGGGTACCATCGAGCAAAAAGTCTTAGTCGACATGAACTTGAAACCGGCCATATACTGCAAGTATGTTGACGACATTTTTACACAGGTACCTGATGTCAGACATCTGCAGGAGCTGAAGGAGGCATTTGAGCAGAGTTCCGTGCTGCGTTTCACTTACGAGATGGAAAAGGATGGGAAGCTGCCCTTTCTAAATGTAACAGTGATGGAAAAGAGCGGAGGTTTCCACACTGCAGTCTACACTAAGGAAACGAACATAGGAATGTGCCTAAATGCCAACAGCGACTGCCCAGACAGGTACAAGAGGAGTGTTGTTAACGCCTATGTCGACCGTGCTCTCAGCCACAGCTCAGAATGGAAGCAAGTCGACGAAGAACTCTGTAGGGTAAGGCAGGTCCTAGTCAACAACGGCTTCTCCAATGGTTTCGTCGAAGACATCATAAGAAGGAAAGTGAAACGCCATGCAACCTCTGAAGAGACAACTAACACAACACCTATACCCCCTATTAGACTATTTTACAGGAACTTCTTTTCCACAGCTCATAAAATGGAGGAAAGGGTCCTGAAAGATATTGTTAATAGAAACGTTATCCCTACAGACAAAAATCAGAGGATACAACTGACGATTTACTATAAAACCAGAAAAACGGCCAGCCTACTCATGAGAAACTCTCCAGACACAAAGCAGAACGCTTTAAAAGAGACCAACGTCGTCTATGCCTTCAAATGCCCTCTTGGGGACTGTAAGCTCCAAAAAACCCAGTATATAGGCAAGACAACAACATCTCTTTCTAGGCGTTTAACGATGCATAAGCAACAGAGCTCCATTAAGGAACATATAATCTCTTCCTACAACCAAACCATCGCCAGAGAAATCCTAGTAAACAACACAGAAATCATCGATAGATACAGCGATAGCAGGCGGCTTGACGTCTGCTAGGCACTACACATCAAGAAGTCAACACCAGCAATCAACAGGTAATTAATGCACAATCTATATTCTACCCACCTCAAGACTCCGTTCCAATATAGAAGCATCAAGAAATATGGACCAATAGGCTTTCTACAATCACTTCCATTCAATACCCATTGTTTCGTGTTCTGTCTTGTGTTTAGGAATTTAATACCCTATTAATACCACCTCACTCAAATGTAGATATAAACAAATCGAAGATGTGTAAGTTCTATTCAGTTGTGTATGTGTAAACTAAAAGTCTTTGAAAATGTAATAAGTTTTACGAAACGCGCTCAAGTGTCGCGTCAGACTAGAAATAAAATGAATTTTGGAGAATTGATTTTTGAATTACCACCAACAGTGAAAAGAAACGTACGAAAGATCGAGAAAATTCGTGTTAGAATTATTAATCTTACTTTTTCGGTCATATTTAATAATATATGTCTACAGGAAAGACTGCTACCAAAATATACTAATATTAAAATGCACGACTCAGCAGCAAGGAATCAAGCTTTCACGATAAAATATCGCCAGGATTCTGATTCGTGATCAGATATACAAGGCAGAAAATGAAATCAAAGACAACAAAACGCAACTACTTCATGCTACAAACGAATGGAGAAATAGCAACATTGACGAAAGTCTCCGTACCCGCATTGAACAACACCTCGACATCCTCACAGACCGACATCACCTCAGCACTGAAACAAGGATTATCAAGAAACTAACAACGTTATATGGAGGACCTATGGCAATTCCACGACCAAGAGATGGCTTCCTGAACCTGGCAGGAATTAACCTCACTGAGGACCAAGTCACTCTCCTAAATCTGGGTATAAACTGTCACGTTATGTCCAGACCGAGTGAGATGGCCCGGAAAGTGGAGTTAGAAATTCTGTTGGACGACATATTCGACCTCGAGACACAAAAGAAGGTCACTACCAAAGATACCTTACAAGCAGAACTTATTGCGGAAGGAGGAAAGAATCGAGGCAACTACAGAAGCACCATACTGTTCCCCGAGCTCAAAGCAGCAGCTAAAAGCCTTCGTGAGAACAAGGAGATAGTTGTCAGGAGAGGTGACAAGTCGCCAATATACGTCATTCTTAAAAAAGACAAATATCTGGCGAAAATGAACCTTATACTCTCTGACCAAACTAAATTCCAAAGGGTAACGAAGGACACTACAGCCGAATTGAAAGCAAAGGTCAACAAACTGATCGAAACTGTGAACGCCAAGAAATCCGGACTTCACTTGCCAAAGATTATTGGGGAATATAAACATGGATATGCGTATGGAAATGTCAAGACACACAAGCCTGGAAACCCACTTCGGCCAATCATTAGCCAGATACCCACACCCACGTGCAGACTGGCGAAGCGACTCGACGGCCTGCTGACTCCTTATGTCCCTTGCGCCTTCAGCCTGAAGTCTCCAAAGGAATTTGTTGACTTACTGCGGGGCACACGGGCCACAGGGATAAGAGCCTCGTTGGACGTCGAATCACTGTTTACCAACGTTCCTGTGGACGAGACAATCGGGATGATAGCCGACAGAGTGTATCGTGATCCGGCCTTTACTCCTCTTGACATACCAGAAAATATTCTAAAGAAACTACTCCAAGCTTGTACTAAAGAGGCACCCTTCTTGAGCCCACATGGGCACATGTATAAGCAAGTAGATGGGGTCGCAATGGGTTCTCCCCTAGGTGTCCTGTTTGCAAACTTCTACATGGGTACCATCGAGCAAAAAGTCTTAGTCGACATGAACTTGAAACCGGCCATATACTGCAAGTATGTTGACGACATTTTTACACAGGTACCTGATGTCAGACATCTGCAGGAGCTGAAGGAGGCATTTGAGCAGAGTTCCGTGCTGCGTTTCACTTACGAGATGGAAAAGGATGGAAGCTGCCCTTTCTAAATGTAACAGTGATGGAAAAGAGCGGAGGTTTCCACACTGCAGTCTACACTAAGGAAACGAACATAGGAATGTGCCTAAATGCCAACAGCGACTGCCCAGACAGGTACAAGAGGAGTGTTGTTAACGCCTATTGTCGACCGTGCTCTCAGCCACAGCTCAGAATGGAAGCAAGTCGACGAAGAACTCTGTAGGGTAAGGCAGGTCCTAGTCAACAACGGCTTCTCCAATGGTTTCGTCGAAGACATCATAAGAAGGAAAGTGAAACGCCATGCAACCTCTGAAGAGACAACTAACACAACACCTATACCCCCTATTAGACTATTTTACAGGAACTTCTTTTCCACAGCTCATAAAACGGAGGAAAGGGTCCTGAAAGATATTGTTAATAGAAACGTTATCCCTACAGACAAAAATCAGAGGATACAACTGACGATTTACTATAAAACCAGAAAAACGGCCAGCCTACTCATGAGAAACTCTCCAGACACAAAGCAGAACGCTTTAAAAGAGACCAACGTCGTCTATGCCTTCAAATGCCCTCTTGGGGACTGTAAGCTCCAAAAAACCCAGTATATAGGCAAGACAACAACATCTCTTTCTAGGCGTTTAACGATGCATAAGCAACAGAGCTCCATTAAGGAACATATAATCTCTTCCTACAACCAAACCATCGCCAGAGAAATCCTAGTAAACAACACAGAAATCATCGATAGATACAGCGATAGCAGGCGGCTTGACGTCTGCTAGGCACTACACATCAAGAAGTCAACACCAGCAATCAACAGGTAATTAATGCACAACTATATTCTACCCACCTCAAGACTCCGTTCCAATATAGAAGCATCAAGAAATATGGACTAATAGGCTTTCTACAATCACTTCCAATCAATACCCATTGTTTCGTGTTCTGTCTTGTGTTTAGGAATTTAATACCCTATTAATACCACCTCACTCAAATGTAGATATAAACAAATCGAAGATGTGCAAGTTCTATTCAGTTGTGTATGTGTAAACTAAAGTCTTTGAAAATGTAATAAGTTTTACGAAACGCGCTCAAGTGTCGCGTCAGACTAGAAATAATAATGAATTTTGGAGAATTGATTTTTGAATTACCACCAACAGTGAAAAGAAACGTACGAAAGATCGAGAAAATTCGTGTTAGAATTATTAATCTTACTTTTTCGGTCATATTTAATAATATATGTCTACAGGAAAGACTGCTACCAGAATATACTAATATTAAAATGCACGACTCAGCAGCAAGGAATCAAGCTTTCACGATAAAATATCGCCAGGATCTGATTCGTGATCAGATATACAAGGCAGAAAATGAAATCAAAGACAACAAAACGCAACTACTTCATGCTACAAACGAATGGAGAAATAGCAACATTGACGAAAGTCTCCGTACCCGCATTGAACAACACCTCGACATCCTCACAGACCGACATCACCTCAGCACTGAAACAAGGATTATCAAGAAACTAACAATGTTATATGGAGGACCTATGGCAATTCCACGACCAAGAGATGGCTTCCTGAACCTGGCAGGAATTAACCTCACTGAGGACCAAGTCACTTCCTAAATCTGGGTATAAACTGTCACGTTATGTCCAGACCGAGTGAGATGGCCCGGAAAGTGGAGTTAGAAATTCTGTTGGACGACATATTCGACCTCGAGACACAAAAGAAGGTCACTACCAAAGATACCTTACAAGCAGAACTTATTGCGGAAGGAGGAAAGAATCGAGGCAACTACAGAAGCACCATACTGTCCCCCGAGCTCAAAGCAGCAGCTAAAAGCCTTCGTGAGAACAAGGAGATAGTTGTCAGGAGAGGTGACAAGTCGCCAATATACGTCGTTCTTAAAAAAGACAAATATCTGGCGAAAATGAACCTTATACTCTCTGACCAAACTAAATTCCAAAGGGTAACGAAGGACACTACAGCCGAATTGAAAGCAAAGGTCAACAAACTGATTGAAACTGTGAACGCCAAGAAATCCGGACTTCACTTGCCAAAGATTATTGGGGAATATAAACATGGATATGCGTATGGAAATGTCAAGACACACAAGCCTGGAAACCCACTTCGGCCAATCATTAGCCAGATACCCACACCCACGTGCAGACTGGCGAAGCGACTCGACGGCCTGCTGACTCCTTATGTCCCTTGCGCCTTCAGCCTGAAGTCTCCAAAGGAATTTGTTGACTTACTGCGGGGCACACGGGCCACAGGGATAAGAGCCTCGTTGGACGTCGAATCACTGTTTACCAACGTACCTGTGGACGAGACAATCGGGATGATAGCCGACAGAGTGTATCGTGATCCGGCCTTTACTCCTCTTGACATACCAGAAAATATTCTAAGGAAACTACTCCAAGCTTGTACTAAAGAGGCACCCTTCTTGAGCCCGGATGGGCACATGTATAAGCAAGTAGATGGGGTCGCCATGGGTTCTCCCCTAGGTGTCCTGTTTGCAAACTTCTACATGGGTACCATCGAGCAAAAAGTCTTAGTCGACATGAACTTGAAACCGGCCATATACTGCAAGTATGTTGACGACATTTTTACACAGGTACCTGATGTCAGACATCTGCAGGAGCTGAAGGAGGCATTTGAGCAGAGTTCCGTACTGCGTTTCACTTACGAGATGGAAAAGGATGGGAAGCTGCCCTTTCTAAATGTAACAGTGATGGAAAAGAGCGGAGGTTTCCACACTGCAGTCTACACTAAGGAAACGAACATAGGAATGTGCCTAAATGCCAACAGCGACTGCCCAGACAGGTACAAGAGGAGTGTTGTTAACGCCTATGTCGACCGTGCTCTCAGCCACAGCTCAGAATGGAAGCAAGTCGACGAAGAACTCTGTAGGGTAAGGCAGGTCCTAGTCAACAACGGCTTCTCCAATGGTTTCGTCGAAGACATCATAAGAAGGAAAGTGAAACGCCATGCAACCTCTGAAGAGACAACTAACACAACACCTATACCCCCTATTAGACTATTTTACAGGAACTTCTTTTCCACAGCTCATAAAACGGAGGAAAGGGTCCTGAAAGATATTGTTAATAGAAACGTTATCCCTACAGACAAAAATCAGAGGATACAACTGACGATTTACTATAAAACCAGAAAAACGGCCAGCCTACTCATGAGAAACTCTCCAGACACAAAGCAGAACGCTTTAAAAGAGACCAACGTCGTCTATGCCTTCAAATGCCCTCTTGGGGACTGTAAGCTCCAAAAAACCCAGTATATAGGCAAGACAACAACATCTCTTTCTAGGCGTTTAACGATGCATAAGCAACAGAGCTCCATTAAGGAACATATAATCTCTTCCTACAACCAAACCATCGCCAGAGAAATCCTAGTAAACAACACAGAAATCATCGATAGATACAGCGATAGCAGGCGGCTTGACGTCTGCTAGGCACTACACATCAAGAAGTCAACACCAGCAATCAACAGGTAATTAATGCACAACTATATTCTACCCACCTCAAGACTCCGTTCCAATATAGAAGCATCAAGAAATATGGACCAATAGGCTTTCTACAATCACTTCCAATCAATACCCATTGTTTCGTGTTCTGTCTTGTGTTTAGGAATTTAATACCCTATTAATACCACCTCACTCAAATGTAGATATAAACAAATCGAAGATGTGTAAGTTCTATTCAGTTGTGTATGTGTAAACTAAAAGTCTTTGAAAATGTAATAAGTTTTACGAAACGCGCTCAAGTGTCGCGTCAGACTAGAAATAAAATGAATTTTGGAGAATTGATTTTTGAATTACCACCAACAGTGAAAAGAAACGTACGAAAGATCGAGAAAATTCGTGTTAGAATTATTAATCTTACTTTTTCGGTCATATTTAATAATATATGTCTACAGGAAAGACTGCTACCAGAATATACTAATATTAAAATGCACGACTCAGCAGCAAGGAATCAAGCTTTCACGATAAAATATCGCCAGGATCTGATTCGTGATCAGATATACAAGGCAGAAAATGAAATCAAAGACAACAAAACGCAACTACTTCATGCTACAAACGAATGGAGAAAGAGCAACATTGACGAAAGTCTCCGTACCCGCATTGAACAACACCTCGACATCCTCACAGACCGACATCACCTCAGCACTGAAACAAGGATTATCAAGAAACTAACAATGTTATATGGAGGACCTATGGCAATTCCACGACCAAGAGATGGCTTCCTGAACCTGGCAGGAATTAACCTCACTGAGGACCAAGTCACTTTCCTAAATCTGGGTATAAACTGTCACGTTATGTCCAGACCGAGTGAGATGGCCCGGAAAGTGGAGTTAGAAATTCTGTTGGACGACATATTCGACCTCGAGACACAAAAGAAGGTCACTACCAAAGATACCTTACAAGCAGAACTTATTGCGGAAGGAGGAAAGAATCGAGGCAACTACAGAAGCACCATACTGTCCCCCGAGCTCAAAGCAGCAGCTAAAAGCCTTCGTGAGAACAAGGAGATAGTTGTCAGGAGAGGTGACAAGTCGCCAATATACGTCGTTCTTAAAAAAGACAAATATCTGGCGAAAATGAACCTTATACTCTCTGACCAAACTAAATTCCAAAGGGTAACGAAGGACACTACAGCCGAATTGAAAGCAAAGGTCAACAAACTGATTGAAACTGTGAACGCCAAGAAATCCGGACTTCACTTGCCAAAGATTATTGGGGAATATAAACATGGATATGCGTATGGAAATGTCAAGACACACAAGCCTGGAAACCCACTTCGGCCAATCATTAGCCAGATACCCACACCCACGTGCAGACTGGCGAAGCGACTCGACGGCCTGCTGACTCCTTATGTCCCTTGCGCCTTCAGCCTGAAGTCTCCAAAGGAATTTGTTGACTTACTGCGGGGCACACGGGCCACAGGGATAAGAGCCTCGTTGGACGTCGAATCACTGTTTACCAACGTACCTGTGGACGAGACAATCGGGATGATAGCCGACAGAGTGTATCGTGATCCGGCCTTTACTCCTCTTGACATACCAGAAAATATTCTAAGGAAACTACTCCAAGCTTGTACTAAAGAGGCACCCTTCTTGAGCCCGGATGGGCACATGTATAAGCAAGTAGATGGGGTCGCCATGGGTTCTCCCCTAGGTGTCCTGTTTGCAAACTTCTACATGGGTACCATCGAGCAAAAAGTCTTAGTCGACATGAACTTGAAACCGGCCATATACTGCAAGTATGTTGACGACATTTTTACACAGGTACCTGATGTCAGACATCTGCAGGAGCTGAAGGAGGCATTTGAGCAGAGTTCCGTGCTGCTGTTTCACTTACGAGATGGAAAAGGATGGGAAGCTGCCCTTTCTAAATGTAACAGTGATGGAAAAGAGCGGAGGTTTCCACACTGCAGTCTACACTAAGGAAACGAACATAGGAATGTGCCTAAATGCCAACAGCGACTGCCCAGACAGGTACAAGAGGAGTGTTGTTAACGCCTATGTCGACCGTGCTCTCAGCCACAGCTCAGAATGGAAGCAAGTCGACGAAGAACTCTGTAGGGTAAGGCAGGTCCTAGTCAACAACGGCTTCTCCAATGGTTTCGTCGAAGACATCATAAGAAGGAAAGTGAAACGCCATGCAACCTCTGAAGAGACAACTAACACAACACCTATACCCCCTATTAGACTATTTTACAGGAACTTCTTTTCCACAGCTCATAAAACGGAGGAAAGGGTCCTGAAAGATATTGTTAATAGAAACGTTATCCCTACAGACAAAAATCAGAGGATACAACTGACGATTTACTATAAAACCAGAAAAACGGCCAGCCTACTCATGAGAAACTCTCCAGACACAAAGCAGAACGCTTTAAAAGAGACCAACGTCGTCTATGCCTTCAAATGCCCTCTTGGGGACTGTAAGCTCCAAAAAACCCAGTATATAGGCAAGACAACAACATCTCTTTCTAGGCGTTTAACGATGCATAAGCAACAGAGCTCCATTAAGGAACATATAATCTCTTCCCACAACCAAACCATCGCCAGAGAAATCCTAGTAAACAACACAGAAATCATCGATAGATACAGCGATAGCAGGCGGCTTGACGTCTGCTAGGCACTACACATCAAGAAGTCAACACCAGCAATCAACAGGTAATTAATGCACAACTATATTCTACCCACCTCAAGACTCCGTTCCAATATAGAAGCATCAAGAAATATGGACCAATAGGCTTTCTACAATCACTTCCATTCAATACCCATTGTTTCGTGTTCTGTCTTGTGTTTAGGAATTTAATACCCTATTAATACCACCTCACTCAAATGTAGATATAAACAAATCGAAGATGTGTAAGTTTTATTCAGTTGTGTATGTGTAAACTAAAGTCTTTGAAAATGTAATAAGTTTTACGAAACGCGCTCAAGTGTCGCGTCAGACTAGAAATAATAATGAATTTTGGAGAATTGATTTTTGAATTACCACCAACAGTGAAAAGAAACGTACGAAAGATCGAGAAAATTCGTGTTAGAATTATTAATCTTACTTTTTCGGTCATATTTAATAATATATGTCTACAGGAAAGACTGCTACCAGAATATACTAATATTAAAATGCACGACTCAGCAGCAAGGAATCAAGCTTTCACGATAAAATATCGCCAGGATCTGATTCGTGATCAGATATACAAGGCAGAAAATGAAATCAAAGACAACAAAACGCAACTACTTCATGCTACAAACGAATGGAGAAATAGCAACATTGACGAAAGTCTCCGTACCCGCATTGAACAACACCTCGACATCCTCACAGACCGACATCACCTCAGCACTGAAACAAGGATTATCAAGAAACTAACAATGTTATATGGAGGACCTATGGCAATTCCACGACCAAGAGATGGCTTCCTGAACCTGGCAGGAATTAACCTCACTGAGGACCAAGTCACTCTCCTAAATCTGGGTATAAACTGTCACGTTATGTCCAGACCGAGTGAGATGGCCCGGAAAGTGGAGTTAGAAATTCTGTTGGACGACATATTCGACCTCGAGACACAAAGAAGGTCACTACCAAAGATACCTTACAAGCAGAACTTATTGCGGAAGGAGGAAAGAACTCGAGGCAACTACAGAAGCACCATACTGTCCCCCGAGCTCAAAGCAGCAGCTAAAAGCCTTCGTGAGAACAAGGAGATAGTTGTCAGGAGAGGTGACAAGTCGCCAATATACGTCATTCTTAAAAAGACAAATATCTGGCGAAAATGAACCTTATACTCTCTGACCAAACTAAATTCCAAAGGGTAACGAAGGACACTACAGCCGAATTGAAAGCAAAGGTCAACAAACTGATCGAAACTGTGAACGCCAAGAAATCCGGACTTCACTTGCCAAAGATTATTGGGAATATAAACATGGATATGCATATGGAAATGTCAAGACACACAAGCCTGGAAACCCACTTCGGCCAATCATTAGCCAGATACCCACACCCACGTGCAGACTGGCGAAGCGACTCGACGGCCTGCTGACTCCTTATGTCCCTTGCGCCTTCAGCCTGAAGTCTCCAAAGGAATTTGTTGACTTACTGCGGGGCACACGGGCCACAGGGATAAGAGCCTCGTTGGACGTCGAATCACTGTTTACCAACATACCTGTGGACGAGACAATCGGGATGATAGCCGACAGAGTGTATCGTGATCCGGCCTTTACTCCTCTTGACATACCAGAAAATATTCTAAGGAAACTACTTCAAGCTTGTACTAAAGAGGCACCCTTCTTGAGCCCGGATGGGCACATGTATAAGCAAGTAGATGGGGTCGCCATGGGTTCTCCCCTAGGTGTCCTGTTTGCAAACTTCTACATGCGTACCATCGAGCAAAAAGTCTTAGTCGACATGAACTTGAAACCGGCCATATACTGCAAGTATGTTGACGACATTTTTACACAGGTACCTGATGTCAGACATCTGCAGGAGCTGAAGGAGGCATTTGAGCAGAGTTCCGTGCTGTGTTTCACTTACGAGATGGAAAAGGATGGGAAGCTGCCCTTTCTAAATGTAACAGTGATGGAAAAGAGCGGAGGTTTCCACACTGCAGTCTACACTAAGGAAACGAACATAGGAATGTGCCTAAATGCCAACAGCGACTGCCCAGACAGGTACAAGAGGAGTGTTGTTAACGCCTATGTCGACCGTGCTCTCAGCCACAACTCAGAATGGAAGCAAGTCGACGAAGAACTCTGTAGGGTAAGGCAGGTCCTAGTCAACAACGGCTTCTCCAATGGTTTCGTCGAAGACATCATAAGAAGGAAAGTGAAACGCCATGCAACCTCTGAAGAGACAACTAACACAACACCTATACCCCCTATTAGACTATTTTACAGGAACTTCTTTTCCACAGCTCATAAAACGGAGGAAAGGGTCCTGAAAGATATTGTTAATAGAAACGTTATCCCTACAGACAAAAATCAGAGGATACAACTGACGATTTACTATAAAACCAGAAAAACGGCCAGCCTACTCATGAGAAACTCTCCAGACACAAAGCAGAACGCTTTAAAAGA
>NW_027190609.1:0-31776 GCF_040958095.1 Procambarus clarkii
CTGAAATAAATTCTAAATAGCCCACTGGTGTGAAGCTGGTACAACACACTAGTGTGTCTGGTTACTGGTACAACACACTAGTGTCTCTGGTGACTGGATCACTTATCAGTGATCTGTCTGGCTCCCCTGGTATAAATATACAAAAACAGAGCTGTGGTAAACACCTACAGTAACAGACCATGGTAAATTTATAGAAGAAAATTGAAAATATATTTTCAAAAATTATGGTAAATAAAAAAATATATAGTTGTATTAGAATTTTTTCATTATATATGAAGTTATTCTTATTATAACAAAACAGGGTTCACATGAAAACCACATAGATATAGCAGACTGGATGATTCTATTTATTAAAAAATATTTTACAGATTGTCTGTCATATAAACCATAAAGGTATTTTCATGGTTAGGGTATTTAGTAGTGTCAATATCGCAGCCTTACCTAAATATCTATATGACCAAACCTAAATCAACCCTACCTAAATATGAACTGATTTAAAAAAAAAAAAATATATATATATAGTTCAATTAAAATGAACATATCATAGAATTTTTTAGCCTTTGAATATTCAAGAAAGGTACACCTAACACTTGTAAATGTAATTTTTCCTGTATTTATGAAACCATTGACCAGTCCTTGTTCAGTAGTCACTGTCCCGATAATCACTTCCGAACATGAGTATTGAATATCAATCTGACTTCCTGTTCAGTTGGTTATCATTGACTATAACAGGAATGTCCAAACATGTAATCACCACATTCATTATGGGTTAAAACATTAAATTTCCTAAGGGTATCATGTGAATATGCTGGATCTCTTAACAATGATAAACATAAATTTATATAAGTGTCTCGCTTTAGTGGAATAGTTGATCTCATATTCCAGCAATCTTCCAACTTGGAGATGATATAAATTTTCCTTTTACCATGAATACCATGGACACTGATAAGCATGTCCACCACTTTCTTCACTCGCTCATTAATTAAAAGTTCAAAAAATTTATCATCAAAAGTGGGATTTTTCTTGATAATTTTAGGGGTTTTGTTGATTTTGGTGATTTTGGAGGACGATACCATGATGATTATTGCTAGAATATCCTCCTGAAAAAAACATGAAAATAACATGTTTAGAAAATAGATCTAAATAGGACCAAAACCATACTATTCATGTCATATATACACCAATTCCATTCCATTTTAGTTTGACTGAAATAACTACTTGCCTTTTAGTGCCACTAGTTATCCTTGTGATGAGTCTAGGAACCTTAATGGTTATATCTTGGTACAGAACCCATATTTTATATCTTTGGAAAAAAAAATATATATATAATATTATTCAAAAGTACATAATGTTATTACACAATCTTTATCTTGCGATTATATCAATTAAAATAGTATATTTATAAATCAAAAAGAATATCCTGACAGAATACGTCTACATCCCGGAGAAGTAAAGTCTATAGATTTCACTTATTCTGTTATTTATTCGTTGTTAATCAAAAAACCCATTTCAAATTTTAATTTCAAACACTTGACATGAAGGTAGACTTGGAGGTTTATGTGTACTAGCATGTTTTAAATTTATCTTTATATACATTATCTTCCATACATGATTATTTGGACTGCATACCATACCCGTTTCTTGTTCAAAAATTCCCACACATGAGTTTCGGATATGTATGGTGCCACAACAACTGATTTTGACCATACCAAAATTGGATTGATAAGCTTGTATTCCATTTTCTAAATTAGGACTGAACTGAATCTTATACTCTTGAAATGTTTGTTTTAAAAGTTGGAAAGTATTTCCTCCTCCAAAAGCATGTCTCTCACTATTTGACTGGCCAATTAAGTAAATATCAGTGTAACTGTTGTCATAAAAAATATCACCTCGAAAAGTATCTCCGGGTAGGTGGAAACACTCTGGCTGCAAACGATTAATCATTCTAAAATACCATTTACAAAATTTTTTATAAACTCGTCACTTCTTATAACTTCCATTTTATGTTCTACCGGGGAAAGAACACCACATACAAATTTGTTTTTTTCATTATTAGTTCGAATAGAAGTTTTAGGAACATCATCACATAAGACAGGTTGTTTTTTTTCATTATTTGTTTGAGTAAAAGTTTTAATTTCACTCTCTTCTGTCTGATGCTGTAATAGTGTACTTATATATGAATCACATTGACATTGTACTGTTCCTAAATTTGTACGTTCTGCAGTACCCATAAAACTACATTGTTTAGGATTTTTAATTATATTCTTGGTTTCACCAGTTGTATATTGAATAAAACTTGGATTGGAACATAAATGATGTTCGTATTTCCGGGTATTGAGAGTTGGATAGCACTTGTAATTTCGGTTTGGGGGTTTGAATGTGCTCTTCCTTGTTCAGTTGAATATCCGATACCTATTTTACCATGCTGCTTTGTCCAAAACTCTTTTACAGCTATTACCAATTCCATTTTCTTAGCAAAAGGCATTGATGGTACTTGATTTTTATAGAGGTAGTTAAAAAGATTTTGGGCAGTAAGACGTCGATAAGAAAACAAGCGTTTCAAGTCTGAAGTATATAATAAAATTATACTTTAGGGCTTCTTGAGAACTTTTAGGTGAAAGGCGATGATTACCTGTTGATGTCTGAGCCAGACATCTAATATCTTCAGGGCTCAGTGTTTTTAACAAATCACGTACATTGGCTTCATAAGGGGAATTTATGAGGTTCATAACATATAGGAAGGAATACAACACTAAGAATGGAGATAAATAATATAAAAGTTTATTTATTTACTTACTTCTTTATTTATTATATAAATATATAGAAAGTACATTAATGTACATAATAAAACTGAATGTAGCCTCCAAAAAATATCATTGAGTCAATGTCGCTATGTAGAGCGACACACACAGGACACTGTCTCTGACCACACCCTTGTCGAGTCCACTTCCTTCACACCTATCGCACTGTAATAATCCATTCCGTGACCAATCATAGTAAGAGTCACTCACCACAATATGAGTGTAGTCAACAAATGATTGCAGGTCATCCAATATGTAAACTTTAAGTGATCAAAAATGTATAGTACTCTACAATATGATGAATCAAGTTTCCATCGCCTCTCTTGTCCCATCTTTGAATAGCATCTTTCTTGCATTAGATAATTGTACTTTTGACCAGAAGAGGGCGCCTTCTTTTCCCATACTTGTGGGTGACGGCTCATAGATAGCAGCGCTGCCATCGCTTCTCCATTCTCTGTGGAGGCGCGGGTCCATAACACAATTACAATGAGAGCCATATTTATAAATCGTGAAATAGAAATACTCACTCATTGTTAACAAAATTTATTTAGGGTTGGGGTTTGAATAGGGTAGTATCATCATATCTTTGTCTCAAATTTCCCAAATAATAGGTAATTGGGATTAACATAGTAGTATATCAAAAGGCCCTTCTTACAATAATGTCAGTCCAAAAATTAAAACTCTTTATTGAGGATTAAGTTATTATATCTTAGCCAATAGCCAAGGCTACCTACCACCAAAGTACAGCTCACCACCCATATATTTTCCTTCAATGTTGGAATGATTGGAATTACCAATTTAAAATTTCAAGTCATATATACGATATATATGGGAATTTAGGGGATATTACAAAAAAAAAACATACCAATTTAAAAACACCATGTAAAATAATTATAACATTTAAAATTGTGAAAACAATTGTTAATATAATGAAAAATTTCTTAACAAATAATGATATCGTTTTCTTCGTGTGTGTAATACCTATATAAATGGTCCCATTTGTAACATATTTACTGTTATTTATATTTAAACTATTATCAAGGATTGTAATGTTATATTTTTCATATAACCAACACATTATGACATTCAAATTATCTTGTAAATTATTACACACCTGAGTTTCGTTATTGATACCTCCTACTATTATAGACAAGTGATTCCAACATAGTAGTATATTTTTATAATCCCACAATACAGAAAATTTCATATATTTAACAGGAGTCCTAATCATATATGCATCTTTAATAAAAGATAAATTTTGTACATTTTCATTATAACTTTGTACATTTTCATTATTATAATAACGGCATTCTATTAAAATTGACGCTAAGTTAGTTATGTTTATTTGGTTTGGAAGTATAATAGATGAATTTCGTCCTATTAGTATATATACCTGTATAGTGTCTTTAAAGTTTAACTGGAACTCGAACCATTCTTGTTGTGATAGTAAATCATATATATTGAAAAGTTCTTCATGTTTATATTTAATTTGCTCATCACCTCTATCAAACCAGTATTTAATTGAATCTTTCAATACTATAACTTCATTGCAATCATACTCTTGATTCATTGGAATTACTGGAATAATTATTAATAATAATAATAATAATAATATTAATAATAATAAAAAAAGGGTTGGAATCATTTTCAAGCCACAAAATAAACTAAAAATAATATAACATTAAAGCTTGTTTTTATATTTTAATCTTTCAACATTTAGTAAAAAATATATGGTTATGGATGTCATTATTAACAATCAAGGAAATCAGCAACCAAAAGCAGATCTAGAGCAATATTATTTTCAATTGGAAATTCAGGATCAGTAGTAATCTCATTTTTCTTGAATTGAGTATTGTAGGTGAAATATGTACACGCTTTTTGAAGAAGATATGATCTGAAGAAATAAAATAAAAAAATAAAAGTATTATAATTATTTATTTATTATATACAGTTTATATGTTTCTCTAAATAACAGTTAATCTCTAAATATAACAGTTTATATAATAACACTTTGTTCTAACAGCTTTATACTTACGGAATTGTTTTAAAATGGATTTCATTTTTTTCCTGTTCAATACACGTTGTTGAACTTGACATCATAGCTTGAATTAAATTTGAGGTGAAGGCATCTTTCCTTTTAATGATGAATTCATGGTCATCACAAGATATTAACTTGATGTATGTGGAATTAGGACCTTCACATCCACCATAGAAAATCTGGTAATATTGCGTTAGTGTTTTTTATCTTCAAAAAACATTCAATCCTATTTTACATCATCTCATCATGATAAAACTTAATATGTATATTGTGGAGGTTTCTCTACATTTAAGTTATCATTTTTCATAGCTAACCAAATTTCTTCGGAATGGGGTTTACTTGGATGAAAAAATTCATTGACAAGAAATTTAAGAAATATTTGAGCATCCTCAGTAACCCACATATTACAACAATTGTTTGCATAAACATAATATATGTGAACATATACCCAACAATTATTATACTTAATTCTTGCTGTTATGGTGTAATACCAACCATAATAAATGAAATAATTATATATCCGGTCCATATGGTCATATTTAATAAAATCTTGAAATCCGGATTCGGATAATTCTTCTTTAGTGAATGTACATTTTTCTAAGCATTCAACTTTACATTTAGTTTCAAGAAATATCCTATCTAGCTCACTTTTCAATTCTTTAAATTTTTTAAAATTAGAATCATATTTAAATGGAGCGTCAAATTTATTTATAAAAAACTTGATTTTTTCATATTCCTCTTCATTTACCTTTTTATCTTCATCTTCTTCTTCAATTACCTTTATATCTTCATCTTCTTCTTCAATTACCTTTATATCTTTATCTTCCTCTTCAGTTACCTTTTTATCTTCATCTTCTCCCCTTTCTTCATCTCCCTTTTCATCTTCAACTCCTCCTTCATTTACTTTCCTCTCTTCATCATTTCCCAATTTCTCAATGCCAACTGCTTCCCCATTACCAATATCCATTTGGTTCATTTTTCCCAACCTGAAAAATATATATATTATAATTGAAATAGTCTGGTGTATTGAAATAGACTAAGATGATCATCAATCTATTCAAGGAGAAACAGAAACAATCTCAATCAAAAATTGAAAGTTATCTACTACTTAAAAAAAAGAAAGAAAAAAAAAAAGAAAAAACAAACTGAAATACTTACGCCTTATTTACGCCTTAGTAAATGTTAATATACTACACAACAATGGTTGTAAGTATAACTTTTAGAAGTTCACTGTAGTAATATCCAAAGAAACGCAGGATGAGAATTGAGATACTGCTCGGATCCCACCTCCTTTTATACAACACACACACACACACACACACACACACACACACACACACACACACACACACACACACACACACACACACACACACACACCCACACCAACACAAAGACACACACCCACACCAACACAAAGACACACACACACACACACACACACACACACACACAACGACACACACACACTTACACACACACACACACTACACACACAAAGACACACACACACACAAAGACACACACACACACACACACACACACAAAGACACAAAGACACACACACACAAAGACACACACACACACACACACACACACACACACACACAACGACACACACACACTTACACACACACACACACACTACACACACAAAGACACACACACACACAAAGACACACACACACACACACACACACACACACAAGACACAAGACACACACACACAAAGACACACACACACACAAAGACACACACACACACACACACACACACACACACACACACACACACACACACACACACACACACACACACACACACACACACACACACAAAGACACACACACACAAAGACACACACACACACACACACACACACACAAAGACACACACACACACACACTTACACACACAAAGAGACACACACACACACAAAGACACAAAGACACACACACAAAGACACACACAAAGACACACACACACACACACACACACACACACACACACACACACACACACACACACACACACACACACACACACAAAGACACACACACACACACTTACACACACAAAGACACACACACACACACACACAAAGACACACACAAAGACACACACAAAGACACACACACACACACACACAAAGACACACACAAAGACACACACACACACACACACAAAGACACACACAAAGACACACACAAAGACACACACAAAGACACACACACACACACAACGACACACACACAAAGACACACACACACACACACAAAGACACAAAGACACACACACTTAAACACACATAAAGACACACACACACACACACACACACAACGACACACACACACAAAGACACACACACACAAAGACACACACACTTAAACACACATAAAGACACACACACACACACTTAAACACACATAAAGACACACACAAAGACACACACAAAGACACAAAGACACACACACACACACACAAAGACACAAAGACACACACACACACACACACACACACACACACACACAGCTCCTCCGCTCAGTCACTCTTTGACATCCGGCACCCACAAGCATATATACACACTTGGTTATTTAAATCTAGATAAGGCAACACTGTTTTAAATCATATAGACATCTAATGTATAAAAAAAATACATTTGAAATTAACTAGAAAGTTGGAAGTTTATGAAGAATGGTATATAAACCAGCAAAAGATTAAACATGAATACACCAAACAGGAATAATTTTTTGTGACATATTAACACGGAATCATGTGACGAAGGGAATTACTTTCGTATTTTTAGTGATATTGATGACTAATGATAATATTGTTTAAGAACCCGAAATCCCCATCTCTTAACTGACATCATTCAAACCGGGAAAAAAGGATGAAATTGTAACGTTTATCAATCAAGATGAAGGTATATTACCAAAAGCAGCAGCAACACCACCACCACCACCACCACCACCCCTACTTAAAAACATTGGTTTACCATCTTAGTATAATGTCTCTTTCTATAATAAAAATCCAGCCCCTCTTTTTTTTTATATATATATAAAATGTATAAAAAAAAATCCCAAAATCAATCCTTAAAATGGATTCTGACCTATCACACCTACCATCACCATCACTACCACAATCACCACCGACACCGACTCCGCCACAATCACCACTGCAACCGACACCGCAACAATCACCACTGCAACCGACACCGCAACAATCACCACTGCAACCGACACCGCAACAATCACCACTGCAACCGACACCGCAACAATCACCACTGCAACCGACACCGCAACAATCACCACTGCAACCGGCACCGCAACAATCGCCACTGCCACCATTCAAAGAAGATAATACTGAAAATTTAATGATTGTGGAGGATCAAACAAACATATTTATTAATAATCAAAATGATGAAGAAGAAAAACGAAAATATGTTCAATTTATACAAGAAAAAGTTTCAAATTATAAAAACAACTTTCATAATTCCAATTCACCTTTCAAATTAGCTTTTATGATCATTAATAATATGGTTATCCCGTATTATAATTCTTCAAAATGTCCAAATAAAATTTCAGATGCAATTTACAAACAACTTATTTTAATGCCGAATGAGCAAATTTTTCATGATGCATTGATTAACTATTATAAAGAAAATCCTATTCATCTATCACCAAATTGGAAAATTGACACCACAAATTTAAATAATTTACAGTTGTATTATTTGTATCACATGTTAATACAATCTGGTTATGATATTGAATATAGCAATTCACATTTATTCTCCATATAATTAAATTGACAAATAAGTATTTTAATAATAAGTAGTATAGAAATGATATTATATTATATTTTTTTTTAATACCTTTATTCTTATTGTAAATATTATTTAAAAAAAAGTATCACTACAGAGAGTATATCAATTCGAGTTGGATATATGTGGTACCTAGTAGCCAGAACGGACTTCTCAGCCTACTATGTAAGGTCTGATTTGCCTAATAAGCCAAGTTTTCACGAATTTATATGTTTTCTCTAATTTTTTTCTTATGAAATGATAAAGCTACCCATTTCATTATGTATGAGTTAAAAAAAAATTATTGGAGTTAAAATTAACGTAGATATATGACCGAACCTAACCAACCCTACATAACCTAACCTAACATAGGTTAGGTTAGGTTAATATAATATATGTTAAGTAACGGCCTATTGAATGAATCTCAATCATCAACTCCCCACTATATGATATATGACTCACGCCGTTTACCCGCGCTTCTTTGAATTTCTTCACTTTGACATTCCGAGCACTGGGCAGAAATCACATTACATCAACATCTATCTCTGACCATCGCATTGCTTTGCTTTGTTTTAATTAGACAGTCCGATTCCCCTGGTCCATACCAATTTTGAGTTGATTACTATATATGATGGTCAATGTTGGAAACTAGTTCAACAAACAATTTAGTTATCATCGAACCTATATCCAATATTTGCATTATGAATTTCAATTGTGATGATGCTGGGTACCCATCCATCTTCAGTAGAACCCATCCAGAACCATTTTGGGTTTATGAGGTATGTTTTTTATATTTTTTTTTTTTTGGGGGGGGGGGGACACTAGTACTAGTTTCCTTTAGTCTTTTTCATTCCCAACCAACTTTTAGTTCAGTCAAACTTCTCGTATCCTAAAACAAAAACAAAACAAAACAAAAATAAATTAATAATGAACCTTGATATTTAGCACGTGCATTTTAACTAACATAAATAAATTTGAAGAAATAATGTACTATTAACTCATCACCTCTATTTTTCTCTTAATTTCAATTGCATCATCTTTATTAATGAAGGTGTATTATTATTCATATATATTGGTGGTTCTATACCAAAAACTGCCTTGTAAGGCGATACGCCAATTCCACGTGAATATGCTGTGTTTTTGGTGAATTGCACAAAGGGAAGTCCAGCTGACCAATCTCGCAGTTTGATTTTCACACATCCAACTGCCAAGCATTTTGATTACATTTTCTTTTGTACATTCAATGCTCCCTTGGCTCTGTGGATGACGAGGTTTGCTATTAATGAGGAGCATGTTGGGCCACATTTCGTTTTTTAGCTCTTGAATCACCTCTGCCACAAATTCACGGCCGTTATCGCTCTGCAGAATTCGTGGGGCTCCCAAGAGAGCAAATATATCGAGTAAGTGGCGTGCCACTTCAATCGCCCGTTTACTGCGAAGAGCTCGTAAAACCGAAAACTTTGTTAAATGATCTTGATAATGTAAAATATATTTATACACACATCCTCCTTCTTTTTGCATATTTATTAAATCCATTTGTCCTCGCTCCGCAAAACTGGTCGATACAATGGGCCGTATTACCCCCTTTTTTCGTCGAGGAAGTCGTTTCAAATTACATATGTGGCAGAGTGAAATAAAGAGTTTCACCGATTGTTGAGTGACGTTAGCGATAGTTTTACTTGCTTCAAAATAAGTTCTTTTTTCTCCTCCGTGACAAACTGCTCTGTGTGCATCATAAATCGTATCATACAATTGCCCTTGATGTATGAAACGACGACACATCCGGCCAGGATCAGCTGTTGTTGCTCCTGTTGTTGTTGTTGTTGTTACAACCGTAGTAGAATGACGATTGTCACTGGTCAGTTTACGCTTTGTCCCCCGCTTCATTCTTCGTTCAGTTTCGTCGATGGTTACTAAGACATCATCCCCAAATAGATTTTTGACATCATATCGAGACAATAGATCATATTCATGAGAAGATTTCCAATTCAGTTTCAATTTAGCATTTTTGACTTCCTCAATGTATTGTGCTAATTTTTCTCGAGTAAAAATTTTCCGACTCCCAGGCCCACCTTTTTCCAACATTTGGCTAATTTTTAATTCAAATTCATGTTTGCTGCAAAATTCTTCGTTTTTCTTTTGCTTTGATATCATCCTATCACTATTTTAATTTTATTTCAATATGTTTATTATATAACCACCAAGTTTTTTTTTTTTTTTTACAAATCGCCTAGAACACTAGTGATGATAATGGAATTTGACTTGAAAAGGAATTGAAAAGAAGAGTTTGAAGCCTTTACTGTAAACCTGAAGAATCTCGAAATATAAATAAAAAAAAATATATATAATGCCATGCCTAGTAAAATATATAATATGGTCAGACGGATTTAATAAATTTACCATTCATTAATTACATACCAAAATGAGTGGACAACATAGCATGAAAACATTAGAAGGTTTAAATTTCAAAATAAATTTAAACATTTTAAAACGAAATGGGTTTTATTATAACAAACAAGAAAATCTATGGAAATGTATAAAGTGTCATTTGTCACTTACATTCAATATAAATAGTAATGCAATTGTATATCCAGAACATAATTGTACATTTATTTCACAAATTAAAACACCTATCAGAATGTTTAACAACATTTTTTTTTTGAAGTTTGAAAGTGCACGTCTAGACACATTTAACAATTGGAAATTCCCATGGATTTCCCCTCTAAATTTAGCTAGGGATGGATTTTTTTATCTTAAAAGAAACGATGCATGTGCATGTATTTTCTGCAATACAGTTATCAAGAACTGGCAAATAAACGATATTCCACATAATAAACATAGACAAAGAGTTCCTTATTGTCCATTTATCATGGGAAAACCCGTTGGTAATGTCCCTTTAGAGTTATGTGAAGTTATTCTGCAATCAAATTTAGTCCTCTCATTGTCACCTCATTGTCCCAGTGTCGATCGAACATATGAAGATTGTAAAAATCGCCTGGAAAGTTTTAGCACATGGCCACTTACATTACCAAACTCAGAAGATCTAAGTTCAGCTGGATTCTTTTATACAGGTCTTAGTGATCATGTGAAATGTGCTTTTTGTAATCTTGGGCTATGGAATTTTGACATTTCTGACAAGCCTCTACTTCTTCATATTCAATGGAATCCGGAATGTAGCTTTCTGAAAAGTTTCATGGATTTATCCTCGAACAAAATTGAGATTACAATACGAAAATTTCGAGAGGTATCTGTAAATGATAAAAAAAATCTAATTCAATCTTTAATTGAAGGAATGGATACCATATGCCAAACCATTTACCATGATAATATACCTCGAGATATTATACATAGTATTGTAAAAGAAACTATAGAAAAAAAAGAATTTGCAGTATTGTTTTCATATATTTTATTTCGGTATAAATGTCAGGAAAAACAATTTGGGAAAATTTTGGTAAAAAATTTTCCTCAAATAATAAAAGATATGGAAACTACCACAACCCAAACAACACCCCCACCATCACCCTACCCAAACCCCACCAACACAACAACCCCCACAACAACCCAAACAATAACCCAAACCCCACCAACACAACAACCCCCACAACAACCCAAACAATAACCCGAACCCCACCAACACAACAACCCCCACAACAACCCAAACAATAACCCAAACCCCACCAACACAACAACCCCCACAACAACCCAAACAATAACCCAAACACTGCCACCACCACCACCACCACCACCCTCCCAAAACCTAACCAACACAACAACCCAAACAATAACCCAAACACTGCCACCACCACCACCACCACCACCACCACCCTCCCAAAACCTAACCAACACAACAACCCAAACACTGCCACCACCACCACCACCACCCTTCCAAAACCCAACCAACACAACAACCCAAACACCGCCACCGCCGCTACCACCACCACCACCACCTCACCACAACCCCAACAACCTTACCACACCACCACCACCACCACCACCACCCTCCCAAAACCTAACCAACACAACAACCCAAACACTGCCACCACCACCACCACCACCACCACCACCACCACCACCCTTCCAAAACCCAACCAACACAACAACCCAAACACCGCCACCGCCGCTACCACCACCACCACCACCACCACCTCACCACAACCCCAACAACCTTACCACACCACCACCACCACTCCCTACTACACATTAATGAATATAATCCATGTTCCGTTAGAATACAAAAAATATATAAATTATTATATAAACACCATTCATTTTTATATACAAAATAGTCAGTATGTCATCTCAGTATTGTAAAGAAACTGATTTTTATTACAAAAATGCACATCTTCCTCCCACTATAAATATGCCATTAATACAATTAAAACCAAACCAATTAAATTATGATAATAAAACTAAAAAATCTTTAGGGCTTTTATATGTAGATGCCAGTCAATGTTTTAGTACAGACGAAAAAGTTATATTAAAAAAATGTAAAATCCTAATGTTACATTCTCCATCATACTTTTATATTTCGTATCTTAATAATAAAAGTTATCGACATAAATGGAATGATAAAACGAAAAATGTTATTATTTTTGAAAATTCGTCCCCCATGAGTCAAGCCGAATATGTTAATTTATATCAACATATGTTTGGTAATGGAAATACAATAGAGGGAGAGTATACACTTCCTCGTGGTCAACCTGAAAAAATTGATCAAAAGATTCCGATAATTACCCAAATTAGAGAGTTTATGGAAGAAACACATTGTTTTCATTTAGATTTTATACCAATTATTAAAAGAATTAAATTGGGGATGATTCATAATAACCAATATAATTTACCAATGATATCAGAGGAATGGATAGCACTGAATGGTAAAACCTATCAGTGTGATTATAGTATTTTAATTGAAACTGAAAATGCAAATAATTTAATTCAATTTACGCACTCTCGGTCTCGATGTTTAAATTGGATACTTGGAACTTTAGGATGTATTTTCAACCTAAATGATAAGAAGACCAACAACCGTGCAATTAAGAATTATATGCATCGTTTTCCTTTCAGTCATCGCTTAGATGAAGAAAAAATTGCCTGTTATTTCCCACTTGAAGAAGCCCTAATACATATAAACAGCCATCGACTCAAAACACTAATACCCTTCAATAGTGAAACATTAATTAAAACTATAATTAAAAAAATAAAAGAAAATCGTTAAATAAAATGGTACATCCTCATCTTTCAACAACAACAACAACAACGGCTTCAGGCGAGAATCATCAACAACTTCCTCAGTTACTACCTCAACCTCATGTTATGGATTTGAGAATAGCTAATAGAGTACATGAAGAATCTTATTGGAATCCAATACCAACCACATTAACAACTCCCACAATTAATGAGACACATGATAATAAGGAAATATCACAGGAAAAAATGAATGTCGTTAAGAAAAAAACAAATTGGTCCCTTTCTATTATGTATCTGTCTTTTTTGGTTGGTTTATTAGCCACCTTTTATCTTTTGGGAACAAATATTTCCAAATCATTAATGTCATTAGTAATTGCTATTATGGCTCTTTTATTAATTACATTTATCTTAACTTACCATCAATATCAATATAAATCAATTGTTTCTTATGCCCAAAAAATCGTTCCTCCAGCTAAACAGCTTATACATCTATTAAATTATTAAATTATAATTAAATTTCATAGTCATTTTATTATTTTTCTCCTATATAAAAAAGAACAAAAAAAGATATGTTCGGTAATAAAATATTCACATATTTTATACTTATTATATTAATTATCTTATGTTTGTTTATTACAATAACATCTGTTATGAATGTATATGATAAAATACCATTTATGGATTCAGTTAAATCTGATGATCACATGAAATATGTTATGGGGTCACATCATGCCATTGCTGGGCTAATTGCAGTAATTCTCGTGATTTTTACAACGATTAATACATATAAAATTATAAACCATGAAGAAAGAGACCAAATGAATTTTGAAGCACAGTAAATTTAATAAAGTATTCGAAAAAAATTTGTTGTAATGTATGACATTTACCAAGTCATAGAAACAGGTGCTTGCTTTATTTTTTTAATACAAGTGTAATCAATACTGATCATAAAATTACCTAAATTTTTTAATTATAATTATAAAAACCTACAGTGTGTGTGTGTGTGTGTGTGTGTGTGTGTGTGTGTGTGTGTGTGTGTGTGTGTGTGTGTGTGTGTGTGGGTGTGTGTGTGTTGTAAATAGAAATATATTAAATTTGATATATACAAAATTCATATTATATACAAAATTCATATTCTATAATGTTTACAATTTCTAAGATCTAACTGTATATTTATTAATTGAAGGTGGTGGTATGCCTAATATAATAATAATAATAATAATAATAATAATAATAATAATAATAATAATAATAATAAAAACTCTGGGAGAATGGTAATTCGAATGTAAGTTACAAGTTACTAAAGAGATATTCATCAAATCCTTATTCTCAATAATGGATCCTAAGTGAGTGGGTAAAACGACACATACAGAGGAAGAAACAAACAACGGGTAGGTCTCCTGAAACCCATTTAAACCTATTACAAAAAACAATAACAACCACCAAAATAAATATATATATATATATATATATATATATATATATATATATATATATATATATATATATATATATATATATATATATATATATATATATATATATATATATATATTTATATGTCGTGCCTGGTTGCCAGAACGTTGTATTTGGCCTACTGTGCAAGACCCGATTTGCCTGATGGGCCGAGTTTTCATGAATTTATATTTTTTTCAATTTTTTTTTCTTGTGAAGAGATGAATCTGTCCATTTCATTATGTATGGGTTGATTATTGGAAATTTGAGTTAAAACTAACATAGATATATGACCGAACCGAACCTAACCTAGCCCCTAACCTAATTAACTTGTGCATGGTGAAATGTACAGATTTATCACTTCATAGAGGAAAATTGGAAAAATATATAGATTCAGGGGAACTTGCCTCGTTGGGCAGGTCGGGCCTAGCATAGTGGTCCAGGTGTGGCTTTCTGGCTGCTACATATGTCTATTATTTTTTTTTATAATATGCTAAACGAAACCTCTCAATGTTCAATAATTCTTAGCCATTTATTAAAAAAATTAGTGGGAAGGACTCTCTCGACGCCTCACCCTGCCACAGTGGGTCGTCTCTCCGTTCTGTCTCTGTGTCGGATCAGGGACGGATCCTAGCCCGCCTTTTGAGTTCGAATCTCCGTTTTCGGCGACCCACCTTAACACCCCCCCTCCCCTCACCCATCCAGAGCAAAATCCCACCCCTTACCCCCCAAAGTCCTCGTCTCTGCGTTAGTAGCTGGAGTGCTGGTGGAGGTGGTGACAGTGGCACCGCTGTCGTCAGCAGCTGGAGTGCTGGTGGAGGTGGAGGTGGTGACAGTGGCACCGCTGTCGTCAGCAGCTGGAGTGCTGGTGGAGGTGGAGGTGGTGACAGTGGCACCGCTGTCGTCAGCAGCTGGAGTGCTGGTGGAGGTGGAGGTGGTGACAGTGGCACCGCTGTCGTCAGCAGCTGGAGTGCTGGTGGAGGTGGTGACAGTGGCACGTGCTGTTGGGAGGGTGGCACTGACATCTTCTGATTGTGGAGAGATGGTGTCGCTGTTTGTGGATTGGATTCTCATCCACATTAAAAATAAAATAATTAGTAAACATATACCAACAACAAATATATAAATGTTCATTTTTTTTTATAATAACCAAAACAAAAAAAATATTAGAGGGTAATTCATAAAAAATAAAAAACAACAACTAAGTATTTTGGGTAATTGCCAATAAACAAACAATATATTAAATTATTAATATAATTGAAAAGTTTTAATTATAATATAAATTACCATATACATCCTTGTGTTTTAGGTGGGGTATACAAATTTACATACTGATTAAATGACATTGAATCGCACAAATCTTGTGGTATATGATGTACATCATTAGGAGGTTCTATTTGGAAGTTGGGGATGGATGTATCTGCTTTTATAGTTTTATCAACAACTTGAAGATATTCAGAAGGATCTCGTATTTGTACTAAATAATTAGGTTGAAGAGTTGTAATGTTGTTTCCCGGTGTTACTTCAAATTTCCTAAATACCCCAACACTGCGATTCATAATATTTTGCAAATGGGCAATGGTATTTTTTAATACTAACATCTCATTAGAACATAGGCTCTTGAGAGTAACAAAACCGATTTGATCTGAATATACTACATTAGGCGATGCTATTTCAAGAATATTTGTGCCATTTTCGGGATAGTCTGAAAATATATCAATACCATTGGGTTTTTCACCTGCAAGATTATGATTAATATCGAGTATTTTTGAGGGAGACATTCCAATGGCAATATCAAAAATAGAATAATTAACATTATTTATATCAACAGGTTTATTCAGGTCATCATTAAACTCTGAAAAGTAATTTTTCAAATTGTCTATATTTGCTTTTAAATTCTTACGAAACATTTCCGAATCATTAATATGTTTCTCCATAGCAATATCAGCGAGATCAGGAGAAGTGGTAGTATTTAAGTCAGGAAAACTGTCTGGTTTAATAGGATCTCCAGGTTTGAGATTTGTATTAGGTGTCATGGTATGTGCTGTATTTACAAATCGTTTATGAGGTGGATATTTAGTACCATCTTTAAGTCCTCGTTTCAATTTTTCACAGGCTGTAGTTGATTTAGGTTCAGTACTGTCAGTAAAAACGGCCTTCCCTTTATTATTAATGATGAGAATATTATGTGGAGTAGTGATACACTCATTATTGAGTGGAGGGTATTTTTTAAGATCTTCCGGATTATTCGAGAGGGCAACCGCTATGGCTAGAAAATCATGTATTCGATGTGTGGACAAGGGTTCATAACAAGCAAAATTGGTTCGATTCAAATATAATCTACTTCCATCATTATCTGTTATAGTTTTCACTTGTAAACGTCGCTGTGATTGAATTAGTTGAGAATAATATATGTTTAAAACTGAATTTACATCAAAAATTTTTAGTAAAACTAAATTTTCTTCACCTTTAGCTGCTTTAACAAATTTATGAGGTGGAGAAGTTATTAATTTAATCTTGTCAGTTGGTCTAGGCTCACCTTTGTAATAACCATTATCAAGAGAAGCAGGGAGAGCGTTCATAAACTTTTCATAACATTCCAATTGGTCTTTAATGTTATTATTATTGCAAGGAACAGTTTCCTCTGTATCAACCCAAATTACTTTAACCCCCTGATCTATGAGATTTGATGGCATAGCTAACATCTGTAAAAAGATTTTTGAATCAGGGATTAGAATATTACCTGGATGAAAAGATATATTCATAGCATTTTGCATGTTAGGATAGACTTTTTGATTAACATTATAACTTGTTAAGACATGAGCCATTGGTCCTAAATTATAAGTTTTATGAGGTCCAGTTTTGTTGGAACAAAATGAGTCTTTAAAATCTTTCACCACGTCTGTTGATAACAAACCCATTTTTAGATATAAACAGGGTGGACATATAGCAGACAAACTTTTATAAATATTATGTACTGGTTTTTCCCGTGCTTTTCTATACAAATCTTCAATTTGTTGTAAATGATAATCTTTTTCTTCATATTTTAGGTCAGGAAATAGAGCGTGAATACAAACACATTTAGAAGAATTACCAATCATATTTAACTGTTGACCCAAAGCTTTTATGAAAGAAGCACGTTGGTTAGGGTCACTGATATATCTAGTCATATCTTGAATTTTGGAAAGAACTTCAGATATTTCTGGATTAACTTTTGGATTGGCCATTATTGATGTTATAGATGAATTCGGAGTTAGACCAACTACTGATTGTTGTGTTATGGTGTTTGTTTGTTGGTTTTGTGCTGGTTGGTTTGGTGGTGGGTTTGATAGTGGGTTTGGTGATTGTACAGGATTGGTTGTATTTGGAATCCCTACAGGACTATTCATATTTTCATATATTTTTTATTATAAATTAAAATAAAAAGGTAAATAAATGTCTTCATCTTTACCTCAATCACCGACATCATCACTTTCAATAAAAAATCCGATAGTTAATTCTGATGTCATTAATATCATTTCTAAAATTAATGATGATTCACCCCAACATAATTTAATTAGAACGATGATTAGAGAACAAATAAATATGATAGGTACTCAATGTATTTGTAAACATGCAATTTTACCTAATGTAAAAACAGAAGATAAAGATTATTATTTACTTCAACTTGAACAACTCTATATGAAAGCCCAAGAAAAATTATCCAAATCCAATACCTATATAAGTTTATCTGCCATATGCCAACCATGTTTGTATGTGAAAATGGGTTTAATCTTTCGGGAAACTTTAAATGATTTTCATTATAATGAAATGTGTCATAATAACATTGGAATACACACCTATAATTTAGGATATTTCTGGCATGCTCTATCTAGTTTCGGTATTAATTACAAAATTTATCCCCAAATTAAACAAACACAGAACATATCTTTCTTCCCTGGTAATGTTATCTTACCCAATCCCAACATTTTGTTACAAATTTTAGCTATGCCATCAAATCTCATAGATCAAAATATTAAAATTGTTTGGGTTAACACTAAAGAAATAATAGACGAAATAAATGAAATAAATGTTGACGATTTAACTAAAATTTATACAAAATTTGTAGAAAGTCTCCCATATCCTTTGGAAAACGGTTACTATAAACGTCCATTAAAAAACGAACAATGGAATGACAATGAAAAGGGAATAAGCGCTCCTCCTTCTTCACGATTTATTAAAGTTATAAAAAAGGATGATTTTAATTCAGTGGATTTAAAAATCTTTGATATTAACAATATAATGAGTATTTATTATGCTCAGTTAATTAAATCTCAGCAACGGCTCTTACAAATAAGAAATAATCGATTGTCATACTGTGAACCATTATCGACACATAGGACTCATGATTATATAGCTATAGCAATTGCTCTTTCTGACTCCCTCGATGATCTTAAAGAATTACCGCCTCTCAATGGTCGATGTATCTTCACGATGCATAACATTCTTATTGTTAACAGACAAGGAAGAGCTATTTTTACTACAACTACTACCAAAAATCAATCCACTGAATGTATACAATTAAAACGAGCTCTTAAACCTAAAATATCCACCCAAACCAATACCAGTTCACCCAATGTATTACAACAGCTCAAAAATCCTGTTAGACCTATAGATATTCATCCCCCTTCTTTTATACATGAGACAAAATTTTCTTATCTGTCTCATATTGCAACTGAGAAACCTATGGTTAAAACGTATCAAAGTCATTTAACTTCAAATACTGATAATTTAAAACGGTATTTCAATACATTTAATGATGATCTAAATGTGGATGTGGTAAATAACATTAATGATGTTTCCATTCTCGATATTGCAATGGGAATGTACCCTAGTAAAATATTAGATATTAACTTGAAACCGGAAAAAAATTCAAATATTGATATTTCCACTGACGAATCCAATGGAGAATGTATGATTAGGATATTAGAAACAACCCCTCCTAATACTGCTTATTCATCTCATATAGGATTCATTTCCCTTACAAATATATGCAGTAATGAAAAATTAGTTTTAAAGAATATGGCAACATTTTTACCAAATATATTAGCTCGAGATACTGGCACAAACTTCATTTCTAAAAATTCTCTAGGGAATATTACCCATAATATAAATTTTTTGGCTGAAATGAAAGATCACAACGAGTTTATTGAGTCCATAAAACAACCAAATTAACAAAGTAAAATAAAATAAAAAAAATGACTTCAAAATCAACCTTGGATATTATTAATCTTAATGATGCCCTTAAAAATAAAAAATATAAAAAAGCTTTTCAAATTTATTTAGACTTTGAAAAATCTATTCTAAAAACACTCTTTGTAAATGAAATTAAAATTTTACCCGAAAATGAAAATAGTCCAGAGAGACTAAACCCATTTCCTTTGATAATATGTTCAACGCTGTTCAAATTAGCATTACAAGAAGATAAGAAAAATGATATGAAAGAATTTAAACCGAAAGAAAATCTTCAAAAATTAAATGAATTCTTTAAAAATACCGATAATATTGACCAAATAGTAGGTTCATCCCTCATTAACGATCTACTAACCAACCTTATACATTGTGCAATCAATGAACTTGAAAACGAAAATATGGATGAACCCAATCTCATGGACAGAATTTTTGGTGTATATAAATTATTTGAACAGTTTCTATTTGCCCTTGAACGTAGTCATCTTTATACACCATTTTCAATCAACACTCAATTGATTTACCTTTGTTTTCTGTTATGCAAACGCATGAATGAACTCATAAAAAGTTGTGTAAATATGAATACAATCTCTAATTCAAAAATAAATGAAATTCAAAACACATTTCAAAATAATGTAAACCAATTGGAAAACAATAATAAATTTTGTATACAACAGTTACATGAACATTATCAATGGCAACTAAAAAACTCTCAAGAAATTTATAAAAGCAACATTGAAGAAATTTACAGAAAAACAGAGGAAAGTAAAAATGAATTATGGAAAAGGGTTAACCTTTCAACTATTGACACTATACATGAACAAGAATTAATGTTAAATAACCAACTTGAATTAATAGAAAAAATCATATCCGAAATAAAAACGTATGGAATGAATGATGATGATGATGATGAATTAACACAAGATGACTAACGATCATTGAGTCCTAGGGTTACAAACCAATCGCTCTTTGACCATTCCAATGTCAGCTGAACACCATATTGTTGCTTCTCCAGCCGGGATTCTGCCTTAGAAGCTTTCAGGCATAATCCCACGAGTACTTACTTAATCAAACTTATAGAAATATAAAATAGATATTAATAGTACTACCATCATTAAGTTGAAATTTGTATCCATATAAGGGGACGGCATTGTCTACTTCTGATCATATTACTATTTTCTACCTTGTTTCTATTTATCAATGATAACTGATCGTTTTCAAGCATAATAATATAGTAGTCACTGTTTATACTTCTTTTGTTTTGTATAGTCGGAGTTGCTACTATCCCAAAGATTTCTCTTTCACAGAAACATATTAAGGATAAGAGAGCTGTGTCCCCATATGATGGGTACTGGTCTAATTTTCCTGGTGTGGATGAATCTGTTCCATTATTATGATTATAATTATTATTGGTTTTGCCGTTTAAGCCTTTAGAACGAATAAACATATCAATATCATTTATTTGATGAGGGGGTATATTGAAAGCCCCAAATTCTTTCACCACGTCATATATGGTATAAGGTTTGATAGATATGAGTCGACTGTATTGCTGTTTGACTATTCCATCATCATAATTTGTCTTATAACTCTTTCTTTTCCTTCCCAAAGCATTATAAACAGCCCAGTTATCTATCAGTATGGCTCTCATATCTGAATATTTAGGGTATTTATTGACAATATATTTATATGACTTACTAACACCATATTTATTTTTAGATAAAACACAGTCATAATACGTTAAAATATGTGTAAAATATTGACACATGTTCAATAAAGTTAAAACATTTTGAATATATGATCGTTTTCCTGCTGTCCATAAAATAAGAATATTGTGTTTGTTGGTGGCTTTCATATAATCTAACATCTCATATAAAAATGGCCGTGTATATACTGAGGGAAAACTATCTGACAAATTCAGTTGTAAATGTTGTTGTTCATCATATATGGCTAATGTATTATCGAAATCAAAAACAAGAAGAGCTGGTGCTCTTTTTTCCTCGTTAAGATATCGTACATATTTATAAAAAAACATATCTTGAGTAAAATCTTCAGTATCTAACATTTGTTTACTGTTAAAATAATTATTAATATTATCATCATTATTATTATTATTACTATTGTCATCATTGTTTATTGGTGACAATATATCAGTAGTAATTGTAGATGTTGCAGTGGATGTAGTTGTTGTTGTTGTTGTTGTTATTGTTGACGTAGTGTCACTAGTTGTAATAATTACATTAGTATCACTAGTTATATCAGAAGGAAAATATGATAAAAGTGGCTTTGTAGTCATATTCCACGACATTGTTTTCTTATTTTTTAAAAATTAATTAAATTGTTATTAAATTGTTTTTTTATTGGTCTTTGAAGGTAACAATTGGTAACATGGGATGCCCGAATAATGTGGAAGGAACATGTTTTATTACTTCTTCAATGAAATGTTTGTTAGAGTGTCGCATTTTCTCAGTGGGAAGTATATTTTTATCAAGTAAACATTTTAAATGAATCATGGCATGAACAATAATAACACAGACGTTAAGAGCTGACATTCCCATTCCATTTAGACTAGTGTTGAACATTTCTCCATTAGACATATTTACAAATGTATTATATAAAATACGATGGGAACCTAACACCTTATATCGTTTATCAGCTCCAGGCATAACCAAACTATAAGCATCTAGGCCACTTACAAGAGACCGATCATTATCCTTGTTTATATAATTTTTATCATCATCTGTTTTTGTTTTATATATGTTTATTAATTCATTTATTGAATAAAAAATATACACATTATTAGTAGTATTGTCCAAATAAAGATTAATATACTCACAATCTTGAGGATAGAGGAGTTTACCATTTTGATCTCTATCACCTTCTAACGCCAAATTCAAAATTTCCTTATTTACTTCTAATACATTTTCCTTATAGTCGATAAAATGATAATTTAGTGGGGGTGATCTTAAATTTTTTTGAATTTCAAACCAACCCTCAAACAAATATTGATCAGCAGCTCCAAACAAATTTTCAATTGTTCTAGACATAAGTTGCTGAGCCACATGTCCCATAAATCTAATCCAGTTATGATAAACTTTATTTATAATAAATTGAGCACTTTCATGTGTATAAATTAAAGCTGTTATTGGTTCAGCTTTAATGATGTTACTCTTACCTAAACACTCCTCAATATACTGTAAACGTCTTTCAACTCTAGCTATTCGCGTTCTTTCCTCTAAATCATAATCATCAATATAAACATCCCTATTAAAGTGATTTTTCTCGTTTTTAATGTGACCATCTCGGTTTACACGATATGCGTCACTAGAGGGTAAGAGTCCACCTGCTGTTTTGACAAATGGTATGCGGTATCGACGTTGTTGTTGTTGTTGTTGTTGTTGAGATTTTCTTCGATTTTGTTCACTTTTTCTTTCACTAGTTGTTCTTGGTGTTGGTGTTGGTGTTGGTTTAGATTCTGTTGCTGTTGTTGTAGCTGTTTTGTTTTTTCTAATTTTATTATTAGATTCTTCATTTTCACTGGGACTGTAAATTCCTCCTTTTGATGGGAAATATGCCATTGAGACAAAATTTTCAATTTTTTCTTTTTCCTCTTTCTCTTTTTTTTAAAGAGGTTATTATTATTATTATTATTATTATTATTATTATTATTATTATTATTCATTTTTAACTATAAAGAAAACCTTAAGAGTGAAAATAATATCTAGGAATAAATTAAAATTCAAAAGGAGTCATATCATGTGATTATATTATTTTTAAAATTATTTCAGAACTACAACAGAAAGGTGTTCACCTGCTGAAACCTCATGCGTGTACTGAGGTAAGTACAATTCAACCCTTCCTCTTTCTCCTAGCATCAGGTCAGCACAGGTGGTGGTGTAAGAGCAGTATGATTGAAGTTGGTCTTTGGAGCGCCGCTACTCTGTGATAACTCAAGGAGGTGACAGTCTTTACTGAGCCTCCATTCTCCACCTCGAGAGTGCTGGTCTTTGCCTCGGGAGTGCTGGTCTTTGCCTCGGGAGTGCTGGTCTTTACTGCGCCTCCATTCTCCGCCTCGGGAGTGCTGGTCTTTGCCTCGGGAGTGCTGGTCTTTACTGCGCCTCCATTCTCCGCCTCGGGAGTGCTGGTCTTTACTGCGCCTCCATTCTCCGCCTCGGGAGTGCTGGTCTTTGCTGCGTCTGCTGCGCTGTCGCTCTATGCCTCGGGAGTGTTGGTCTTTACTGCGCCTGCTGCGCTGTCGCTCTGTGCCTCGGGAGTGTTGGTCTTTGCTGCGCCTGCTGCGCTGTCGCTCTGTGCCTCGGGAGTGTTGTCGCTCTGTGCCTCGGGAGTGTTGGTCTTTGCTGCGCCTGCTGCGCTGTCGCTCTGTGCCTCGGGAGTGTTGTCGCTCTGTGCCTCGGGAGTGTTGGTCTTTGCTGCGCCTGCTGCGCTGTCGCTCTGTGCCTCGGGAGTGTTGTCGCTTTGTGCCTCGGGAGTGTTGGTCTTTGCTGCGCTGTCGCTCTGTGCCTCGAGAGTGTTGGTCTTTGCTACGCCGATGTTCTGTGCCTCGGGAGTGCTGGTCTTTGCTGCAGCCTACTGCACCTGCACCGGCGCTCTGTGCCTCGGGAGTGTTGGTCCTTGCTGTCCCCCTCGAATTGTAATCTCATATCAAATCGTACCACATTTACCTTATAAGATGACAAAAAAAATAAAAAATCACAATCTTATGACAAATCACAATCTTATGAAAATTTGTAATGAGTAGTCTCAGATGATGATATAGAGTTTTTTTTTTTTTTTTTTTTTTTTTTTTTTTTTTTTTTTTTTACCTCATCCATGACTAGAGGTTCCTGTTCCCCCATTTGTAGAAAAGTTTCTATTCCAGCACTGAAACTCTGAGTGTCCATAAAGATTAATGATATCTGTTGAAATGAAAAACTATATGTTTTAATAATACTTTTTACACTTTTACAATATATAGTATATATATATACGAACTCCAAGCGAGGTCTCTTCCCTTCACAGTGGAGAACTAATATAAGGAATATAAGGTTGAGGGTTGTCTTATATATCATACATGGCCATGTAGCCAATAATTTTCAATTTTATAATTTTCTTCTATCTGACTTTGGGGAAGTTCAAGTTATTGTGGATGAGGAAAAAGAGAGAATGAGAGAGAGAGAGAGAGAGAGATAGAGAGAAAGAGAGAAAGAGAGAGAGAGAGAGAGAGAGAGAGAGAGAGAGAGAGAGAGAGAGAGAGAGAGAGAGAGAGAGAGAGAGAGAGAGAGAGAAGAGAGAGAGAGAGAGAGAGAGAGAGAGAGAGAGAGAGGCTTTATACACCTGCAGGGACAATGATATCTAAACCAGCAACGTATCACCTTCTTCTGCTGGAAATTCTTCACATATTTTTATCCATCCACCAGCCGTCGTAACAAATGGTGCCAATATTAAACTGGCATATTTGCTCATAAATGTTACTATTTTTTCGCTCAAGTCCTCCATATTTTTGTCTTTGCAATACAAAGCCATCTGTCCACCAAAAGCATATAGTGCAATTATCCTGCCCCAAGTAATAGCCATCTTTTCACCTTCAAATAGTTCATTGAAAACTTCAACAAATGTCACATATCCAGTGTCATGAGTAATGTCCAATTTTTTAAATATTCCCTTAAATTGTTTTTCGTGACTGTGCACCATCGTCTTGATACATCTGAGGAGTGTTTCTTCAACTTTATCATTAGTTGTCGCCTTTGTCTTCTCCATCAGTGAAAACACAATATACTTGGCTAAACTCTCCGCCTTATTCTCCACGCTCTCTCCTTTCAGTGAAACTTCGGCAATATTAGCTTCATTCTGGTTACATCTTTCTACATTAGGCTCCTGTGTGTGATTACCTCTAATCATGGACAATGATAGTGGTCGTCACCCTCCACCAAAATCATATACAATAAGTTAGGATATAGCTTCTCTCTATATATATATATAATACTTTACCCCCCCCCCCAAAAAAAAAGAGTGTCAAATTGTTTTCCATAAATTACAACATAAACAAATAATGATTACCCGAAAAATAGTGTACCTGTCTATAAATAAAAAATAATAATGATATATATTTGTTTGATAGCTATATAAAGGAGTAGTATGGGAAAGGAGATTAACACAAGTTCCTGCCTACCCCTGAGTCTCCTTAGTCTTTCCAAATAAGTAATTAAAAATGGTAAATTACGAAAATAACACTTTAGTGTTAACGGAACAGAGTACATTCTCAGTAGAAGTTAGTGAAAATGTAATAAATGATAATAATGATGAATATTTTATTATTATCTTACTTTATTCATTAACTTCTTTTTTTTTGTTACTGATAATATATTATGTATATTTGATGTCATATGATTGGTGTATTCAAAAATATAATGAATATTTAGAGAATAATTATAAGAAAAAAAAGGAGTATGCATATCAACAGACTATATAATAACATTATATAATGTTTCCTCATCAGTGTACTGTTTGTTACTTACTATAATCATTTAATATGGATCTAATTAATACATATCAACAGCTATTATCAAATATTGTATTTTCTCCTTTAAATGGATATAAAAAAAAGAAACAGAGTTCACAGACTCTAGCTCCAGTCCCCCATTTTGGTTCATACAAAAAATCATGTAGAAAATCATGATTTCATGTAGAAAATCATGATTTCTAAATCTTCAAAACCTAATTTCTAGCATCTAATTATTACTAACACCCAAGAGGTCATGTCCTCTGCCTTCATTAACCATTAATAAAAAGTCTACGGTTTACGAACTCCACAGTAATTATTCTTTACATCCTTTCTGGTCTTATAATTATATAAATTTACACCAGTTAGTTTCTTTAATAATTTCTTCTTCTTCTTCAGGTGTCAAATCGTTAGTTATATGAAATATTTCTCTGATTTCTTCTGCTGTCAATTTTTTAATAATATTGGCAAACATTTTGATTCCTTTATCAGTTAGATCTTTAATATTTAAGTAATCAGCTGCCAAAATTATTGGCAACAATGTATCTTGTTCAAAAAAATCAAAATCCCATTTTGAAAATGACATTATAGAACTATCATTATTATTGTGATGGTAACCACACCATTCAATTATTTTTTTTTAAATAATAGTGTTTACATTTGGAAGAGGAATAGCTTCATCATTGGTATCATCACTCAAATCATTTAAAATGGTTTTTATAACACCACTCTGTCTGATAATATCATATTCTACTTCAAAAATATCACCATCACTACTTTGCAGTTTTATGATTGAATAAGGAGGAGGAGGAGGAGGAGGAGGATGTGGTAGAGAGGAATAAGAACTTGTTGCCATTATTTATTTCAGACTTTCTTGACTCAGTTGTAGAAGAGAAATACCCCAAATGAGGGATTTCATAAAATCTGAGGGTTGAAATGAATCGTGTTGTAGTTCTTGGTTGATCGGTAAATGCTTTGAGTTAAAGACTGCAATAGAAAATGTATTTTCATTAAGATGAGACTTGGGAAAATATTGAATGATATAATGAGAACCGAGAAGTTTTAAACTTGCTTCTTTATCATTAAGATATTTTTTACTTTTATTTACTAATTGATGTGGATCCCACTTACCCTTTAGATTTTTAGATTGAAGCTGAGAAGAAGGTATCACCAATATGGGTTCTAAGAGCAAAAAGAGAATAGATGACCAATGATAAGCTACTACTAAACCACTGTCAGCAAGACTGAAGATACTAATAGGGTGGGGTAAATTAAAAACAGGAGGTATTTTAGGTTTTAGCATTGTAGTTGCAATCCAACCTGGATTGGTAACAATTTCAGAAAAATTAGAAATCGAGGTTGGAATAACCCAAGTGCATGGCAAATCACTGGTGAAAAATGAGAAAGATACTAACCCTTTCTTTTTTTTCAAAATATCATAACCTAAGAGCAAGAGTCCTGGTAATTGGCGTAGTCGGCATCTTCCTGCTATATATTCATTATGATTATGGTTTTTATCATTAGAGAGTGAATTATATATTTGGCTACAATATTTGAGAAACATGGTAACAATTTGATAAAATCCTTTATTGTCATGTAGTGGAAGGTAATAATATTCATCAAATTTTGAATTATTCTCTGAGGAATTATTAATACTCCACGACCAACTTTCATAGGAAAAAGGCATATAACTGAAAGCACATTCTTTTAAGGAATTAACTTCTTTTTGACATATAAACATTCTCTATTATTTTACTATTTTTTTTATATTTCTGATCTTTAGGTAACAAAATAACAAATAAAACAGCTATATATTTTATTATGTTATATTTATAACAATTACAAAATTGACTAAAAATATTGACTAAAAATAGAACATATAACTAACTACATACATAATGAATCAAGTAACCCTAAACAAAACCATGAACACTCTGACATTGTTTGTTTTTTAATATCTTTAACTATTTTCAAAATAATTATTTTTTCTTCTTCTGTATAATTAGCAAGTGTTTTTTTAGAGAACTTGGCTAAAATTTCTAAGGGAAACAACATTTATTTGACCATTATATTTATGGTTACATTTATATACCATCTCATTTAGTAAACTCATATAAAGCCAAGAATTAGACATTTCTTGTTTAATACCATTTACAATTTGAGGATAATACTTAATCTCTTTTTTGTGGTCGTTTATAAATTGAAAATTGGATGCATGCCAAGACATTTTATGTAGATTCTGTAGTGTGTAAGCTAAAGATGCTACAAGTGATAATTTATTTAATTCATATGCACCAATAATATTGGGGTGTAAGAAAAAATAATCTAGTTCGTTACTCATCTTTTGATAAATTTCTTGGCATAGATGTCGTTGGTAACTTATCATTTCAAAATGTATTTGAATTTTGACTTTATTCCATAAAAAATGGGTAAATTCCTCAACCTTAATATAAACTTTTTTATCCGTTTCAATTGTTTGGTCTTTTATACGATGAATAAATTTTAAATCAGTATTATTTATATATTTTTCTTTAATGGCTTTTGTTAACAACAAATCTTCAATTTCTTTTTGGACATAAGTTGAAATAAGTGGGGTAGCACATAACTCCCATACCATATCTCTAATACACATATCAAAATTGATCATTGAAGAATATTTGTTCATAAATCTATCCTTTAATTCTGGTGTAAGAAACATAGAAGTAAAATTATCTATTTCAGAATTAGGTATTATTTCATATATTTCAACCATTTTTGTTACTTATTCTTCAGCTCCTCTTTGTGTTAATGGTTCATATACATACTTCTTTTATACTATATACTACTACTTAGTTTACTACTATTTAGTTTCCTACACTGAGCTTTAAATTTGCTCTGTACCTAGTGGTACCCAATCTCCTAATTTTTATGTAATATCAAACAACCTTATCATTGTGTTCATTGCTGTCTTCTTTTATGTGCTAGCCATATGCTGTATTGTGACTACCAATTTTTGTCAACTACCATTCAAGCTGTCATTGCAATCAATCTTATATTGTTTCTGCTGTATTGTGCCTACCAAATTGTTGTCAACTACCATTTTAAGCTGTCATTGCAATCAATCATAGCTACCTATGTGCTTTAATATACTGTACCTATAATTTTCTCTCATCTTTTTTTTTTTCATTCCATGTAATCTGTTATCATTTTTTTTGTCTATAAATTTTGCAAGTATTTACCTCCTTAAAATTTTCTTAGATTAAGGACCTGCCCGAAACGCTGCGCGTGCTAGTGGCTTTACAAGACTGTAATTACCATAATTGTATCCTCACATTCCTTATGTACATTCTTGTATATGCATAAATAAATAAATAAATAAAACTACCCATCTAATAATGTAAATATACTACTACCCATCTAATAATGTAAATCTCTATGACTTTCAAAATATCCAATTTCTCATATAAATTAATTATCCCATATAATATTTAGGATCTTAATTCTTTTTTCTCTTGTTCCAAAATATACAATTTCTCATTTATATTATTCAATAACGTATTTATTTTCTTAATGTTTTGTTCTCTATTACTTTCCATAACAATATCCAATCTTTCATTTATAAAATTCAACCTGTTATTTAGGATATTAATTCTTCCGTCTACAATAGCAAATTGTCTTGATATAACTTTATCATGTAAACAACAACACCCAATATATTTTCTTTACTTGGATATTTTTGGGATTAATCTTTTCTATAAAATTTCCAGATTTTGGTTTAGCTTCTCATTTACCTCTTGATTTTGTTCTTCTTTAGAAAACGTCCGTTTTCGCTTCTTCCCACCTTCTTGGGACGTCTGTCGGTCTTCAATGGGGCCTCCTGTCCTTCTTAAGTTGGTTACACTTTTCCGGGGCTCTAGATTTTGTTCTTTAGAAGACTTCTTCCCGTCTTCTTGGGACGTCTGTCGGTCTTCAATGGGGCCTCCTGTCCTTCTTAAGTTGGTTACAATTTTCCGGGGCTCTAGATTTGTTCTTTAGAAGACTTCTTCCTGTCTTCTTGGGCCGTCTGTCGGTCTTCAATGGGGCCTCCTGTCCTTCTTAAGTTGGTTACACTTTTCCGGGGCTCTAGATTTTGTACTTTAGAAGACTTTCTTCCCGTCTTCTTGGGCCGTCTGTCGGTCTTCAATGGGGCCTCCTGTCCTTCTTAAGTGGTTACACTTTTCCGGGGCTCTAGATTTTGTACTTTAGAAGACTTCTTCCTGTCTTCTTGGGCCGTCTGTCGGTCTTCAATGGGCCTCCTGTCCTTCTTAAGTTGGTTACACTTTTCCGGGGCTCTAGATTTTGTACTTTAGAAGACTTCTTCCTGTCTTCTTGGGCCGTCTGTCGGTCTTCAATGGGGCCCTCCTGTCCTTCTTAACTTGGTTACACTTTTCCGGGGCTCTAGATTTTGTTCTTTAGAAGACTTCTTCAAACAAAGTTTTTTTTTTTTAAATTTGTCCATTTTCACATGTTTCTTCTGGAGGTGTTATTATTTCATTCACCCGATTGATTCTGGAAATGAAGCATTAATTTAATAATATAATTTATATATTTTTATCTCAACTATTATATAAGAACTTACAAAAGCTTATTTTTTATACAATATTATGGGTCTTCATTTCTTCAATAAATGTTTAACTAATACCAAGATAATGTTAACTGTTCAAAATGACAAAGAGCTAAATCAATATTTAAAGAAATTCTTTCCTTCAGGCCTTAGCCATTTAAAATATATTGGGATTGATGGTTCAGTTTT